>NW_026693638.1:0-271868 GCF_021218885.2 Marmota monax
CCCCAAGTATCTTATACCTAGAAGACCCAAAAGGTCCACCAGAAAACTTCTAGACCTAGTAAATGAATTCAACAAAGTAGCAGGATAGAAAATCAACACCCATAAATCAAAGGCATTTATGTATATCAGTGACAAATCCTCGGAGAAGGAAATGAGGAAAACTCCCCCATTTAAAATATCTTATAACCCTTAATCATGTTTCTCAAGACATAGCTCCCACACTGAGATAGACAGGAGAAATCCTTCTGAGAAAATAGTTTTGTCACGTATAAAATACTGTGCACCATAATAGATTTGTTAAATATTTACCTAATCAGGAAAATTATAGGGAACCATAGTTTCAAACAAGCCATTTGTTTTTAAAGTAGTAGAAACTCTTCAAATATATAATTTTTATGGCAGTCCAGTAGACAAATGGAAGTTAACATAAAAAAGTTCCTGGAATCTTCATCTTTTTATTTTACTTTCAATAATACTCCCAACCTCTACCTCACACCCCAATCAGAATAGTTTCTAAAGTATATCTGAAAACTCTGGAGAACCTCAGGCCTTAAAACCTCCCCAGTAGAAAACTACTGCTATAGGTAGGCATTGTTAGTTTGTTTTTCAAGCTAACACATAGTCCATGAAAAGAAAAAATGAAATTAACCAGTGTTGTCTGTTAATATTTAAATGCCAGGGCACAAAAGGAACTGGGACTATGGGGTAGGTGTGTTTGTACAGTGTGGTGACAGTGGAGAAGTACTGAGTTACATAATGCAGAGGCCTCTAAGCAAATAATGCTTATCTTCCATGGGCAGTTTCTAATCCACTGAGCAGTAAAAGAAGATGGAGATCAAAATATCATATTTATTACCAGTAATAGCCAGGATAGCATGATGAATAAAACCAGAATAGCTTGCAAATCTTACTGGTGGATGTGGCTGACCCAGGTGAGACTTGTGGTATGCAGGATCTGGTGGGCACTTGGATATCTGCCAGCAAGCTCATGATTAAGAGGGACAAAGAATCATACTGAGTTGACAATACCTGGATATTTTTTCTCTATTAAATCTAAAAATAGAGAATAGAATAATGGTTACCAGAAATTGGGGATGGGGGAGGATGGGAAAGATGGGGATAATTTGGTGAACCAGTGTAAAGCTATAAGTAGATATGAGGAATGAGTTCTGATATTCTATAACACAGTAGGATAATGTGGTTTAAATTATGTATTGTTTATTTCAAAGTGACTGGAAGAGGGGATTTTGAATGTTCATCACAAAGAAATGACAAATGTATGATGTTATTGAAATGCTAATTACTCTTGATCATTACACAATGTGCATCTATTGAAACACTATATTGTATTCCATAAGCAGTTACACTTATGTGCCATTTAAAATATTTAAATAATGAAAAAATGGAAATAATTATTTCTGAATTTACCCATCAACATTTCCCAGAGTGGTGGTATAAAGAATAGGTAGAGGGAGGTGAGTCCCACTAAGTGACCTCTCTTCATAAGAAGGACATAAAGCTTAGAAGAAATGTTTCCTTCCAGGACATGGAATTAAGGGGAGGATTTGTGAAATAAAGGATATTAATGGGTGCTTATCCCCTACTTCCTCTGCCAGAAGAATAATTTTGTTTATTATGGAAATACATTATGCTCTTTGTAAAAGTAAGTTAATCCAATATTTGGAATAGAATCCTTGCAATTTGGGGTTAATTGTTATGACACACTTTGGTTTGGGATTAATGAATTATACATTTCTGAAATTATGTAGTTTAATTGCTGACTTTTTAGGAATATAAGATTGTTACAGCATGGAGACTTTTTTCTCTTAATAGATCTGTAACTACCAGGTTCCTACAATGCAAAAACTCCTGTTCCTACACATACTCATATTAGAGAAAGAAGTTAACTTGTTAGTTTTATAGACTGCTATTCATGGCCCAAATGACAAATATATTTATGGTCAGAATAGAGAATTAAAGAAATGGAGATAAAGTGTATGCTATAGTATATTTTGAAAATGTGCTTCTGGTATAATATTTTTATTAGGAAATAATCACTCATATAATATACAACATTTGTTTACATGTATCTAAAATTGGCATTTTAAAATTATTGACTGAAACACTACTGCCATTAGAGCCACATTCTGGAGTTTTATAACCAGCACTGAATTAATAGATGAAATCAGTTATACAAATTCCTTTTACTCCCGAGCTATAGGAGGCTTCTTGAAGATTCACACATCTCATCACAGGCAACAAAGGCAGAATTTAAATCTAGAATTTTTTACTGTTCTTCCTAAGCTCAGAGTTAGTAGAATATTGGAACTTGAGAAAATAATCACCACTTGTATTTCCATACTTTATAATTGTGACTTTTGTTTACATATTTTTATACCTTGACATCTTGGGACCTTGCTGACATGGCAATGACTGCCTCTTCCCCACCACCTCCACTATAAGATTCTCATACACTGAGTTGACAACCACCTGCACTAATTGCCCTAGGGCCAGGTACAAGACACCTATTGACAACCTTAAGCACAAGAGTCTGCAGAAGTTATTCAAATTTGCCAATCCTAAGCTTGCTGACTTTGCCTTGATTGTTCCTTCCCATAAAGATCACAATAAAAGCTTTCTCCCAATTTCCTCTCATTTCCTCTGCCTCTTGGTACTTCTCCAAGTAGACCTGTATATCATGTCGAGCTTCCTGTTTCTAAGGATCTCTGATGACAAAAATAAATAAATAAAAATTCCTCCTTCATGACATTCATTACCACCTCTTTGTCTTACAATACATGATTAAACAAATCCCAGTTAATCTTAAAATATATACCTCTGTAGTTAATGTGATGTTTCCCATGTAGTTATCTCAATTGTCATCATTCTATGAAATAGATATTATTATCATCATTTGACAAAATAAGCAACTGAGGCCAAGTGATGGCAGAGTTTAACTGAATTATGTTATATGGAAGATACAGAAAGTATCTTTGGAAGCAATAAATACAATAATGCATGTCTAAATCTATTTTTAATTGTCTGTAAAGTGAGAATATCTCCCTTGGATGCATGTCTAAATCTATTTTTAATTGTCTGTAAAGTGAGAATATCTCCCTTGGAGGTTGCTATAGCTTGAATCTTAAATGTCCCCCAGTGGCTTATGTGTTGGCAAATTTGGATAACTTCTGCAAACTCTTGCACTTAAGGCTGTCAATAGGTGTCTGGTACCTGGCCCTGAGGCAATTAGTGCAGGTTGTTGGCTACTCAGTGTATGAGAATCTTATACAGGAGGTAGTTGGGAAGGGCTTGTTCATCAGCCTGTGGCACTATGGAGATGTGGCAGAACCTGTAAGAGGGGGAGCCTAGTGAAAGGAAGAGAGGTCACTGGGGGCATGCCTTTGAGGGAGGCACTGGGACTCTGCCCCTTTCTTTCTCTCTCTGTTTCCCAATCTCCTTGATGTGAAAAGACTTTCTCCCAGAGGTACTCCTGCCATGACATACTGTCTCCACAGGCCCAAAATGATGGTGCCAACTGACCATGGACTGAAACTTCTGAAATTGTGAGCCAAAATAAGAAAGTAGCTGAGAACAGATAAGCTCTGCCTAGGAAAAGAGGATAGAGATATCGTATCATTTGCCAATGGCTGGAGAGAAGAAAATAGTCTTGCAGGTTTCAAACACATGTCAGTTTTGTTGCCAAGACATTTGCCAGATGCTGAAATCACATTGTGCAGAAGACTGTCAATCAAATTTGAAGACAATTCAAATAAACATAAGAATTTGTATAACCCATAACTTAGATTTCAGGACTTGCCAGGATGTGGGGTCCAGTGAACAAATCATGTTCTCAGGTAAAATTCTTGGGGCACTAAACCTTAGGTACAATACCTAGTCAGAGAGAGACTGACCACTATCTAAAAGTAGCTCAGCCTTAACTTAGTGCAATCCCTGATCGAATTGAGAGAATTCATTCTCACTGAGGCTAGCAAAGGGAAGACTGAACTCTGATGAGAAGATGATGTTGAAGTCATACAGGGCTTTCACAATTGTTACAAGCAATGTGTAGCATTTAATCAAAATTACATTGTGTCAAGTGGTACAGGACTAAACAATCTAAATCTGAGACCAAAAAGAAAAGGAAAAAAAAATCCATAGACAATACAAACAGTCTCCCAGATGAGCTAGATAATAGGTTACCAGACAATGATATCAGAGTAATTATGGTTAGTATATTCAAGAAAATAAAGCAGGAAATGAATAATTTTATTGGACAGCACAAATCTATTGAAGTAATCAAGTAGGAGTTATTGGGTTGAAAAAAACAGTATACATAATTACAAAATTAATAAATTGATAGATTAAACACACCAAAATAAATGAGTAATACACTAAAACAGTTAGAGACTAAAGAGTTAAACTGAAGCATAGAGGAAAAAAAAACAGAAGGGAAAATAAAATAGATGTCAAATACCTGGGGGATAGAGAGAGAAGTTCAATAGACATATAATTAGGTCAAAGAAGGAGAGGAGAAAGAGATTTTGGCCAAAGCAATATAGGCAGAAGGAATGATCAGGAGTTTTCCAACACTGATTAAAAACTTCAACTGACATTTTTAAACCTCTACAAATACAAAAAAAGTCAATAAAAGTACATTATTTTCAGAGGATTGATGAGAAAGTTATTGATAATTTCACAACAGAAATGATAGCAGACAGGAGGGAATGGAATAGCATTTTGGAAATATCGAAAGAAAATCATTACCAGTATAGAACTTAAAATCCAATAAAATATTATTTCAAAATAAAGATCCTGTTATCCTTATTAACTAGGACTTGAATTTCTCAGTTTAGACCTTCAGAAAACTCTAGGTCTGTGCTAACTCTCAAAACCTTATTCTTCATTATAGCTAAGTCTAAGTCTACTTCAGTCCTTAGATGTCAGGTTTTATCTTGTTCTAAATATCTGCCTATGATCTTTATGCTGCCTACAATGCTTTTAACTTTACTTCAACTTTCAACAGTCAACTTATCTTTAACACAAAATTTAGCTCCCACTTACATACATTCCAAAGCTTTCCCTGCTTCTATTAAAGCCCAACACTCTATAAGTCATACCTTTGGGTTTTGATACAGCCTTGCATTACTAGTTGTTAAATTTATAAGTACAGTATTTCATTAGATTTCAGATGTCACTGAATTTCAAGATGTCATTGTTTTATTGATGAGAAAAAAAGGAAGAAGGAAATGCTGTCTACCAAACTATATGCAATAAAATTCCTTAACAATCACCGTGGTAGCCTCCTATTGATTTGAAATTTCCCTTGTCAGTTCTAAGAGATTTGGCAAAGTCTCCTTCCTCATTTGCATTTCTTAGCATATAATAGCACACACAGACTTGTGTGTGTGTGTGTGTGTGTGTGTGTGAATGTAATGCATTCATCATTTTGGAGATAACTTTCTTTCTCAGGTATCATAACACTTCTGGTTTTTGCTTTTTGACAAAACATGGAATTGCAAAAAGGAAAAAAAAGAATTTTCAACTATTTGTTTCATTTATACAATACCAATTCCCATTTTCTGTGCATTTTTCTTAAAAACACAGCTAAGTTTTCATTGCAAAGCTCTAATATAACATAGATTAGCATTGTATTCTAAATATAATTAAACTCCATGTAGCACCAAAAAAGCTGAAGTGACATGAGCAAGGAGGGTTGTCTTCAGTATGTCTGGGCAATGACAAGTGCATCCAGAGTTTGACCTGGTTAATAGCAACTATCTGACATAACTTATGATGTTAACCATGAAATCTTAAAACATATAATCTTAAAATCAACAAAATAATACATTACTTTCCCCCTGAAGTAGATTTTAAGTTCCCAGAGGGTCTGGAATATTCCTGCTACTTCATTTAATAGAACAACAGAATTTCTATAATAATATTGTGCATGAGTCAGGCATAAATAAATGATTATATTACAGGGAATAAAAAAATAAAAATGGGGCATAAAATGTTTTGAATTAAACCAAAAAAGAAAAATCATGTATAGAGATTGTTTTTTTTTTTTTTCAGTGTTAAGCAATATTTACTTTTAGGCATGTCATGTAAAATATTATTTACTCTTCTAAGGTTGTGTGAACATTTATGAAGGGTCCACATATATCCAAAATACAGTATTCTATGATATAATAGATTCAGTTTATCTGAGCATGACTGACATACACTGATATTCCTCTGCTAACAAGCAAGTCTTCCCTTTGTTTAATTGAATGAGAGTTAATTTATAGAGATTTCTACCCCAAATCCTAGGGTTTGCACTCTTCTAGAAAAGCCACTGCAGAAATCCCAGATTATGGTTTCTAAATCCTCTTTCATGTATTTATAATCATTGCAACTTTTGTTTATGGGCCAGAAGTGCTGTTACACTTACTCTATAGGGTCAATATGCCCTGAATAGTTTGTATAAATCATGCTGAAATTCTTGTGGTTTATATGAACAACCTCATTCATTTAGATTAGATAATTAAGAAAATGGTGACTAGGAAAAGGAGAGTCTTTGAAAAGATAATTCATAGTGTATAAAACTTGTGGAGAAATGTCTATTTAATAAACAAATTGGTGTTTGGGGATTTGTGTGTGTGTGTGTGTGTGTGTGTGCGCGCGCTGGTGATTGAAACCAGGGCCTCAAACATGCTAGGCAGTTGGTCTATCACTGAGCTGCATCACCAGCCAACAATTTTTTTTAACACCTGAAAAACATTCATTTTATCCTGAAATTTAATGTTTAATTTAAACTTTTTTTTACCTGTTAGTCAAAACAAGTCCTTGAACATCAATGGTCATTAAATTGATTCCTATGTATTGTTCACAGGAAAAAAAAGCTGAAATAATATAATGAAAATTGTTTAGGTTTCAGAATCAGAGAAGCTTTGTAAGCTTCAACTACTGGGTAATAAAGGGTAACTTTCTATTTTCCACATATGAAAACAGAGATACAGAGTATCTGCTAAGGCATTTGCAATAAGTTAATGAGAGAACTGTCTGAACATTTCTTAATAATATAATTAGAATAGGGTAAATATTTATTGATTTGATTAAGTCATGTTTTAATGAGTAAATTAAATTAAATTTTAAGTTTCTCATTCTAGACTTTTGAATCTTATTTGGAGTTAGGATATTTTTATGTATTATGTTGTGCTATGTTGTTCCCATTTCATCTACCATCTAAGTAAGGGGCAGGCAATCCTTCTGTTAAGGGCTAGATAGTCAATATTTTATGGTCTCTGTCATGTATTCTTTTATAAAAAAATATTTTATGGAAAACCTTTAAAATATGATAAGCACTCCTAGTTCTTGGGCTGAACAGAAAGATGCAATGACTATAGTTTGCTAGCCCCGATCTAAACTTTCCACGTTTAATCTTTTATTTCTACATTTGTAATACAAATTACTAATGTGCTTTCAAGAGTTATAAATATTAAAAAAAACATGCCAACCTTAGATTGCTTGGATAAAATTTAGAGCATGACCAATTAATATATTAGAGAAAGTAAACTTTGCTTCAGGGATATTTTCAGAAGACTACAAAGAGAATAAGAGAAGACAGTAATTTTTCTTTTTGTCTATGAGACAAATCAAAGATTTTTATGAGCTTGTACATGTCTTAGGAAACAAGGAAGTTTGTATTTTGTTTGATTAGAAAATGCTAATTCTTCAACAGTGCTTCAGTTAGTCTCATAGGTATACACATTGATTAAGATTTCTTATTAACATACAATCATCTCCAAATGTTTCCACTTAATTGCTTTTTATTTCAGTTAAGTACCAATGTTCTTTATTCTCACACGGTAGTTTAATTAGCGTGGAAGGTCACTGAGAGGTGTTAAGGCACAAACTTGCCCAGAGGAAGTAGTTGATGCCTCACTGGCTTCTAATTATAGAGCATCCTAGAATTGCCAAGTAAAAGAAAGCTTAGAGGGAGGAACAATAACGAAAGAACTAAAAATGAACAAGAGGCATCCCTGTGCATAAAAGAACAAATGTTCAGCTTCTATTTTTCTGTTAAGGTCACAGCTGCATATGGTTATCAGTGGGTAATAAAACACAAAGTATAACAATTTCTAGATTATTTAACTAAATTTATTGAATACCTACTATGTACAAATGCTTTGGCGATGCTTGCAGGGAATGCTAAAGTGTTGAGTAAATGCTATTAAGGAATATTTAGAAACAAATATGTAATAAAAAGACATCACAATTATATGTGACAGATAAGAACATGTAATTCCCTATTATTTGTTAAGTTTTTATTACTAATATTAATAAAATATTCTGGATTTTCAGTAAAGTTTTTCCAAATTATACTTAAAATTTGTCTTTTTGACTACATAATCCATAATATGAATCATTTGTAGACATTCCTAAAAGAAATCTTGTTTTCAGCCAACAACAATGTTCTCCTTATGTACTTTTTATATAAGTAAAATCTACCTTTAAAACATTAAAATTCAGTAATGAACCAAAGGGGATAGCTACTGGTATTAGGTATAGGTCATAGGCCTGATTCCAAGGATCCCAACGACCCAGGTCCAGTCAAACAGAAAAGGTAATGGTGAGAACAGGAAAAGAACTTTAATTAATATGACTAAATTGGGGTGGCAGAGTATCTTGGCGATCTATTTGGGGTGCTGACAAGACCTTTAAGTTTAAATAGGAGAAGGATTGGGGTGAAGTGAGAGGTATGGAACCTTAAGCAGTCTTGGCCAAACTGTGCTCTGGTTCTCCCCATTCCAGTTCCTGTGAAGTTACTTTAGAGAAATAGCATGAAGGTGGTTAGCTGAGTCAGCTTCAGTGCCTGAGGTTCCTGTCAACACAAATGGAAGCCCATAAACAATAAAATGACACTTCAGCTGAACCAACCAGAAGCCAGTTGCTAACCTCTTGCTAGGAATTTTTTACTGTAACCAAATACATTTTCTTTGTCTTGCTTCCATGACCAGTTCATAGGCATTTCTCTCTCACCACCACACCCATCCCTGGTGGACACTGAACTGGTTGTGGACTGGTGCTGCCCTAATCATGAGTCACACTGTCTGCTCAAGTGAATTCTCCAAAATGTAAGTATCTTGCTATTGTTTGAATTTGATTTGCTCCTTCCAAAAATCACACTGAAATTTGATTCCCAGTGTGATGGTGTTGAGAGGTGGAGGAAACTTTAAGAGGTGTTTGGGTTATGGGGGCTCTGCATTATGGAAAGGTTAATGCCATCCTCTTAACAGAGGATCTGAGTTAGTTATCATGGCAGGGGGCTAGTTATTGCAAGAGTTGGTTTTTAATAAAAGTGAGTTTGTCATCCTCAGTCCCTATGTGACCCCCTCCTGCACTTCTGCCATGCTGCAGCACAATAACAGAAGTCAAGTAGATGCTGACACCTACTCTTGGCCTTCCCAGCATCCAGAACTGTGAACCAAAATAAACTTCTTTTCTTTACTAATTACCCAGTGTCAGGTCTTCCAGTATAGTATTAGAGACCTGATTAAAGCCTATTAAGTCCCAAGTTTTTAATTCTGTGAATATTTTAATGAAATCGACATAGGTGAATTTAAGTAGGTTGGAAATCATAATCTAGAGCTTATATATATTACTTCATTATAATTAGGTTCTTATATAATATGGCTACCTATTATATAATTTTAATTATTATGATTATATTATAATTATGTTACATATTATACATTATATATGATTATATTGACTTTTATAGGTGTTCCATATCAGACCAATGTGACAAAGTGGGTTAAGATATTTACTTAGGTATATTCTTTTAATGCCTACAATATTTGCAGAACACTTTGTATGTGGCAGGCACTGTCATAAGAGGTTAGTAAATATGATCCTATTTTATGCTAGGCATTTATTTTCCAGATAACAAGGTGAAGCAAAAAAAATGTAGCTTGCCCTAATCATATGGCTAGTAAAAAGAGAATTAGAAATTAAGATCAGTCTATATGACTCTGGAACCTTCCATACTGGTACCTCAGCCTCAGTATATACACTTCATGTACCATGGAGGGTGTGCTCAGTTCATCTCTGCAGCATGAGAGCACATAACATTATCACATAGTTAACAGGGAGGAAATATTTGGTGAGAAAAGTTTAGCCTATTTCGGGCTCTTCATTTCACTTCTGGGCCTGTTTCCTCTTCTGTGCAATTAAAATATTTGAGAAAGATGCAATATTTTATCTCTCTCTCTTTTTAAAGTGTTAAATCATGATGCTTATAGAAGTATAGCATGAACTCATTAATTTATAGGGATACAGTAAGATGGTTCAAAGAATGGGAAGTGACAAATTTTTGTAGTTGAATCAGAAATGCAGATTAATTTTTTGCAGGAGAGATTAATCAACTGTCCCTCCAAGGGACTGGATTTGCATGTCTGTGGACAAGCGTAGCTTGCTTTCCTGTCTATAATCTGCAAACATATTCAGTTGTGAAATAGCTCAAAAAAAAGGAAAGGACCAGAACCCCCAATCAGAGGGACAATCAGAGGGAACGTGAGACAACCTTTTTTTCCATTGAAGATACTCAGAAATCTTTTGGTCCAATTCAAAATTTTTCTCTAGCACCTCAAGCCAAGTGCTACAGGAAGTCCAACCCATATAGCTGGTGAAGCATGTCTGCTTTGACAGACACAGTGAGAGGGCACGGACCTCCTGTCAGTTTGCCTCAGTCACAAAAAAATAAATAAATAAAACTAATAAGCTCCCCCATAGCTACCCTTGAGGCAGTTGCTAGTATTCTCCTGATTCTATGATCGCTCCTTGCTTCCACAACCAATGTTCTACCATTACCTGGTCCTCTTCTCTGCAGGAAAAGACAGAGGTAGAAGGGGAACACATTTTGCTGACTTTTTACAGCTTATTATGTCCCTATGATACCAGGATCATCTTTCTCGCCTTAGAGCCTAAAATTCCTTCTGATGAATCCTCAGAAACCCTCCTAGGCTCAAGATTGAAATATTCAGAAATTACTGTACTTGCCTTCCCTGAAGTTGTTTGTTAAATCTCATGTTAATCTTTTTTCAGTGAAGACCAGAAGCTCCTCCTTCCATCTCAGGGGGTTTTGACCATAAGGAATTCATAATACTCTTAGATAATATGTGGAAAATCTATGGATAATTCATTAACAGATTTCGTAGCATGGGCATGGAAAGGGGTTGGTCTGGGTTTAATTAGACTGGAATAATTCATAGTGAGTTATAACTAATTTGTAGAAAATTCCTTAAGATTAAGTGCACTTTGAAGAGCTTCATATTGACACAATTTAAATGAGCACATACAGTATTTCCTCTGGTCAAGCATCTGCTATTATTGGGAATATTTTCTACTAAGTGGCTTTGGTAAAAATTACAAAATTAGTTGATTTTTTTTTCAGCATTTCAGCTCTAAATCATCTCCAGGACAAAATTCCACTATAGACTGATTTGGGGGTGTGGCAGGTATTATGCAGTTTGTAACTCCAAAGATCACTGAACCACAAGTTAGTTCTTTTTTTTTTTTTTCAGATTTTAACAGAAAATGTTATTTCAATAAATATTTTCCCCTCCAAATAATAACTTGCATTTCAGGGAATAAAAGTATAATCTTGAAGTACCTTTTGAATTATTCCCCCTTTTCAAAGCCACCTGAGTGCAGACACAGATTGGGCCTGAAATTTATGGAGGCTGTATGGCAGCAACATGCTCAGAAATGGCTCAGAGGACACAAGGGAGATGGTCTGTCTGCAGCATGCGGCACCCACATGTGCACATACACCCTCAGGCATACACACGGGCAAATAAATCCTCGCATACACACACACCCTCACATGCTCACACACATCTCTCCATATGCACACGTGCGCACCCCCACACTAATATCCACAGTGCACAGCCCTCATGTATACACACGTGCACACACCCCATTGCCCTCACACCTGCACACATGCCCTCACACGCGTGCATACACCCCACGCCCACACATACATACCCACATGTGCCTACACACCTCATACCCACACACGTGTGCATGCATGCCCAGACGTCTCCATGTGTATCTATATGGACTGGAGCTCCTTCCATCTCAACTCCAGCCTCTGGGCTCCCGGGCGTCTGTCACGATCAAGTGCCAGCCGGCCACTAGGCTGCAAGCTGAAACAATGGACTGACACACTCTCGGTGGCCTGCGTGGCCTTGCCCACCACAGGAGACCCGTGGCGTGGCACTGAGGCACAGCAGGCACTCAGGAAGCACAGGCCTGTCAGGAGCCTCGCTGGGGCTAACTCGAGGGGCGCATCACCACCCGCCCCCGAGAAAGGCCTGGCATCACCACCACTGGACGCGCCTGGTGCCTGAAGTTCCCAGGACAATGCAGAGGCTGCTTGCCAAGGACCCGTCCCCGCCTGAGCAAGGAGGCCTGAGCCTCGGCAACCAGACATGCCAGACACCGCAGCAGGGTTGGCTCGCAGGCAGCATGCTCCTTCGTGTGGAGCACCTCCAGGAAGCCTAGAGGTCACCGGAAGCTCCGCAGGAAGCCAGGGGTTGGGCTCTGAGCCAGCTGACCCCCACCCTCCCGCACAACTCCAGGCTGCGGATCTCTGGCTGCATCTAGGAATCAATCTGACAGGATTAACAGGAGAAATACATCAGTTTTGTTAATTTTCACATACACATGAGGACCTTTATAAGTGTGAAGATCTGAAGAATAGCCAACACAAGATGATTTAATACTTTAGAAATAAAATGATATATTTGTGAAGCAATGTTAGTAAAAAGGGTTGGAGAAAGGGCAGTGATTCTGGAAAAGTTACCTAGAGATATAGAGGAGCTGGTGTGAAGCCAGTGGAAGACAAGAGTCACTTGAGTGAATTTATTCATTCAGGTCCATCAGAGCATCAATTCACAGATGTGGATGATGAGGGTTATTTTCTCACCAAGTACAGGCAAGGCACCTTTCCTGGATGAGTCTTTATGGCTTGCTGCATGTAGGAAAATGCAGGTCAGAGAGCACTGTCTGCAGCTACACTTTCTCAAATGTTTTCTGCTCAAAATAATCAATGTATCAAGTATGCGTATTTTGGAATGTCATGCCCTTAACCTCTGTAATAACTGAGCCACATTTGTTTTCCAAATTTCTTCCAGTTTGCAACTTTCCCCTAGTTGCTTTCTCTTGTCACCAGTGTCAGCTCTCCTCTTAGTCTGCCTTTCTTTACTAGTTCTCCTTGTCTTATTGAAATATATCAGTCTGTAATACACTTAAATTTGTTTACTGAGCAAGTAATGTAAAAACATATGACATTTTTATAAGGGAAGAAAAATCAATTGTGTCAATTCTACAGCATATCACTTCTCTTTTTTTCTTATTCTAATATATTCCTTGTCAGTAAGCCCACCTATTTTGGATATGCAATCAGAGTGCAAATATACCTGTAGTGTGAATTTGTTTTCATCAAATACCATAAACAGTTTTTCAGCATTTAGGAATGCTATATAATTTACTATTGTTTATTTATGCAAAATGATTTTATTATCAAGGATGCAAATACATTGTAAAGTAATATAATATAGAAAAGTACAAGGAAGAAAGTAAAGTGAAATCACAGTAAATAGAGTTGATGATATTTACTATTTTAATAAACATTCATTTCTTTTTTTACATAACCTAGACACACAGCTTTCAAAGTATTGTTTCTCATATGTACCTGCAGATACATAACCAACCTTTTCCCCCCTCAGAATAATTTTTCTCATGAACTTTTCCTACATATGATGCTATGCATAATCACTTTAGGAGCCTGAAAAATCCTGCAGTGTAAGATTTCACCACTAACTCTCTTACCAGGTCCCTCCTTATATGTTTCTAGAATTCTGTTCGTGTAAACGATGCTGCTGTGCACATCTAGAATTATCCTCTTGGGGTGAATTTCAAGTACTGTGATGATATCAAATAGAGGTGTAAGTTTTAAACCTTAAAACATTTTAAACTATTTTTTTTTCAAAGATATAACATCTTATGCTTCCTTCACTGGCCAGAATCTATTTTACCAGATCCTCTCCACCCTGGGTTTTACTACACTTAGCATACTTCAGTGTTATGGGGATGGGTTGAACAATTTCTCATCAGCTTTAAGTTTGCATTTCTTTGGTTACCTGGGTGTTTGAATATCTTTTCCATTTTTTTTGTCATTTGTACATCTTTTCTAAATTGTCTTTTTGCAAAATATCTAACATTACTATATTTATTTAAAAGAATCTTCATTTTTTTCTCATGATGATTTAATTTTTTTAAAGAGAGAGAGAGACAGTGTGTGTGAGAGAGAGAATTTTTTTAATATATGTTTTTTAGTTTTCGGCGGACACAACATCTTATATGTGGTGCTGAGGATCGAACCCGGGCCGCACGCATGCCAGGTGAGCGTGCTACCGCTTGAGCCACATCCCCAGCCCCTGATTTAATTTTTATATACTAACACATTAAGTATTTATGCAGTCTTTTGTTTACTCTGTTTTTGTTGTGGCTCAGGTATTATAATTTATAGTGAACTTTATCAATGTTTTCCTTGTTGTTTTTAGTGTTTATACCCAAAGTAGAAATATATTTTTCTATATTTAAAAAATATCCTTCTTATTAGATTTGATAATAACTCTGAGTTTTATTGTTTTTTAACATTCAAATTGATATAACTAGTATTTACTTTGGTTTGCTGAAGAACTTGAAAATACAAAGACTACACATTTTTTTATCTCCATGGAACATTGGAAAATAAAGACAACTGGACATTTATATTTAGACTGAAAATATCATTCCATTGACAAATGATGCCAGGCTTGACAATGTTTGCTATAGGAAAATAGGGACTAATGCCATTATTAAGCTGTGGATATAATCTTACCTAATAATGTGGACTCTAATATTTATTATTAGATATGTGATTGTAAATAGAGAAATAATTGGAAAGGAGAGATTAAATTTAAACATATTGATGTTAATGAGATAAAAAGACTATAGACCATATTTTCTGTGCAATATGATATTTTAGCAGTATTGAGAGGAAGAGAGCAACCATAAACAGAAGAATCCAGATTCAAGAGAGTGGAATGTAGTTTTATGTTTTATGGAGCACTGTGCTAAGTGAGGCAAAAGTTCCAGTTTCATTCAAAAATATGAACTGTGAGGCCCCCAAGAATGGATTAATTGGTCTTGTGGGTAGTACTCTAAAGAACTGAAATGGTAACAGACAATAAGTTAATAGAATGCTTCAGGCAGTTACAATTAAGGAGAAAACAGGGTGGGATGGTGGGATCAAGGGATTATAAAATTATGAAGTTACATTATGCTGGTGCACTGGCTGTGAAATATCTCTATCAGGGCTAGTATTCTGAGAATGCATTAAGGCCTCCGTCCCATACTCTAAGACTCTGGCTAGGACTACAGGGAGACAGGAGAGAACACAGGTAATTAGAAACAGGACCTTTATTTCACACTAAATTTTCAATTATTTTCACATCCATTCTCTTTCCTTTATTCTTTTCCCCTATTCCTATACTCTTTCCTATTGTAACTTTACAGTATACTTTAATAGTTAAAATATCAGAAGTTTGCTCTTTATTCATACTTTCCAGAATTTAATTAAATACTTGAACTTCAGAATCATTTTTTTCCAGTATCCTATGTGCCTTGCTGTCTAGGTCTTAATTCTGAATGGGAATGAGTAGGTTAAATTATGACAGCAAACAACCCCAAATCTCAGCAGGATAACACAACAGAAGTTAGTATCTTCCTCTATGTCCCCCATGCATTGGTGTGAATGCTGGAGAACAAGGGATTTATCCACAGTTATTCAGGTTCCCAGGCTGACTGAGACTTTAACACTTGAAAGCTTCACTGTCTATCACAAAAACATGGTCTTTTCTGCTCCTGAGTCATCAGAATGAAGTAGAGCAACAGGGAAATTGTGCGTGGGTTAAAAAGACACTTGTTCCCCTAACAACTCATTGTCTACAATGGCACTATCCAACATAACTTTCTGTGATAATGGACATGTTCTATATTCTGCACTGCCCAACATAGAAGCTCTATGTGGCTATCAAACACTTGAAATATGGCTATTGTGACTGAAGAACTGAATTCTTAATTTATAGAAAAATTAATTAATATAATTTTCAATATAAATAACTGTACATGACTAGTATATGGGATGGTATCTTGTTTCATTGTAGGAGAGAAAGGAGTATGGGGGAGTAATGAAATGTTTGCTAACATTACTGTCTCTGCCTTCCAATCTCAGACAAAGCACTGCCCGCTTCATTACCACTGGGAATTTCATCATGATTTTAGCAAAATCATTTTGTAATCTTCTAAAAATAGAATCTCCCTGTTCAAGTGAAGGTATAACTTTCCATTTGTGGTTCTTCCAGCATTTTTTTTCAATTCTAAGCCCAGTTTCTTGATTTTTCTACATATAAATCCTATATATTTCTTTTAGAGCAGACTTTTAAAAAATTTATTTATTCTAATTTAATTTGTTATATATGATAGCAGAATGCATTTCAATTTCAGAATGCATAGTACACATATAGAACACAATATTTCATGTCTCTGGTTGTACACAAAGGAGGGTCACACCATTCGTGTCTTCATACACGTACTTATGGGAATGATGTCCATATCATGCCACCATTTTTCCTACTCCCATTCCCCCTCTCATACCCTCCATCCCTTTATTCTATCTAATTTCCTCCAATCCTCCCATGCTCCCCCCATCCCCATTATGGATCAGCATCCACATATCAGAGAAAACATTCGGCCTTTGGATTTTTGGGATTGTCTTACTTCAAGTAGCATGATATTCTCCAACTCCATCCATTTACCTGCAAATGCCATGACTTTATTCTCTTTTAATGCTGAGAACTATTTCATTGTGTATATATATCCCAGTTTCTTTATCCATTCATCTATTGAAAGGCATCTGGGTTGGTTCCACAATTTAGCTATTGCGAATTGTGCTGCTATAAACATTGATGTGGCTGTGTCACAGTAGTATGCTGTTTTTAAGTCCTTTGGGTGTAAACCAAGGAGTGGGATAGCTGTGTCAAATGGCATTCATTCCAAGTTTTTCAAGGAATATCCATACTTCTTTTCATATTGGTTATACCAGTTTTCAGTCCTACCAGCAGTGTGTAAGTATGCCTTTTCCCCCACATCCTCACCAACACTTATTGTTGTTTGTCTTAGTAATAGCTGCCATTCTGAGTGGAGTGAGATGAAATCTTAGAGTAGTTTTGATTTGCATTTCTCTAATTGCTAGAAATGTTGAACATATTTTTTTATATATTTGTTGATTCACTATATATACTCTTCTGAGAAGAGTCTGAATGAATTCAGCAGAGTAGCAGAATATAAAATCAACACTCATAAATCAAAGGCATTTCTGTACATCAGTGACAAATCCTGGAAAACTACCCCACTTATAATAGACTCAAAAAAAAAACCCAAAAACTTGGGAATCAAAGAGGTGAAAGACCTCTACAATAAAAACTATAGAAAACAAAGAAAGCAATTAAAGAAGATGTTAGAAGATGGAAAGATCTCCCTTGTTCTTCGATAGGCAGAATAATATTGTTAAAATAACCATACTATCAAAAACACTATACAGATTTAATGCAATTCCAATCAAAATTCAAATGACATTCCTCATAGAAATAGAAAAAGCAATCATGAAATTCAGCTTGAAAAATAAGAGACTCAGAATAGCCAAAGCAATCCTTACCAAGAAGAGTGAAGCAGGTGGCATCACTATACCAGATCTTAATCTATACTACAGAGGAATAGTAACAAAAATGGCATGGTTTTGGCACCAAAATAGACTTATAGACAAATGGTACAGAATAGAGGACACAAAGACAAACCCACATAAATACAGTTTTCTCATACTATAAAAAGGTGCCAAAAACATATATTGGAGAAAAGATAGCCTCTTCAACAAAGGGTGCTGAGAGAACTGGAAATCCAAATTCAATAAAATGAAATTAAGCCCCTACCTCTCACCATGCACAAAACTCAACTCAAAGTGGATCAAGTACCTAGGAATTAGACCAGAGACCCTGTGAATAATAGAATAATAATAGAAGAAAAAGTAGGCCCAAATCTTCATTATGTCAGAGACTCCTGTAGTGCAAGAAATAAAATCAAGAATTAATAAATGGGATGGATTCAAACTGAAAAGTTTCTTCTCAGCAAAAGAAACAATAAGTGAGGTAAGAGAGAACCTACAGGATGGGAGCAAATGTTTACCAAAAGGCACATCAGATAAAGCACTAATCTCTAGGACATAAAAAGAACTTAAAAATTTTGATAATAACAACAACAAAATCACCCAATCAATAAATAGAGCAGACATTTAAGCCAGATAGACCAGGGTTAGAATTTCTGTTCTGTTACTTAAACTACTATGATCTCTATTTAACTTAAAACCACATAACCTCTTCAAGTCTCTGTTATAAAGTAAGAGAATAACAATACCCGGTGCTTATATCACTATTGTTGCTACAAATATTATTATCACTATTCTTCTTCCTCTTTTTAATGATCATTATTATTACCATTCATTTTATGTTAATAGTGGTAATTGTTTTTAATATTATCATTATTAAGTGATAGGCACTTTATGTGGATAATATTATATAGTTACACGAGAACCAAATGAGGTTAGTGCATTCAAATATGTTTAGAATGTAGTTAGCACAATGAGTGCTGCATGTTAAATAATTTATGTTAGCTGGAATTGGTGCTGTCAACATGAACATCATCACCATGACATTATCTTCATCACCATCATCACCAACTATGGATGCCTCCTTGACATCTTCTACTCACCCAACCTACCTCATTATGAAAGAGCAGTTTTGGTTGGGATTGGCCTCAGCTCTGACACCAAAGGAGAAAAATTGCAGCCTGTGGCTAAAATGATATCTTCAGGATTGCCACACAATCCGGGCCAGAGCCATTATAACATGGATGCCTTCAGTCACAATGACTGAAGTTTGACCTAAGGTGAGCCAATTAGAGAAAAGCCCAGAACTCTGGTTCAGTGGTTGAAGGGAAGATGATTTTTCATATAAGAAATAAATGAAAAGGAGAGACCAACACACAGAAATAATAGGATATTTGCTAACATTTCTACTACACTGAGCATCATTTAAAGAATGCATTACCCCTGGACATTTTGGGAATGTAAGTCAACAAATTCTCTTTTTATTTGAGGTTTTTTATTTTAACTGCTATCAAATAAAAGTTTGGAATAGTGGTCAATTTTTTTTGCAATTCTTTATAGTAATTGACTATTTAAATACATTGGAAAGCTGTATAGACTGTTTCTTTAATCTCTTTGATTTTGGACATCTTAATAAAATTTTTACTATTTATGTTACTTTTTTCTGATGAATCTTTTTGGGATTTTCTGGGTATATAATAAAGTAATTTGGAAATAATACAATACTTGCCTTCTCTTTTTCGAAATTATTCCCTTTCTTAACTAATTGCATTGATTAGTAATTCCAGGAAAATGAGAAATACTCATGGTTGGTACATTATGGTGATAATACAGCAAACATCTTTTAAAATTTTTTTTGTTGTTAGATGTCCCTTTGTGAGATATATCAAGTTAAAGAAATATTCTTATTGCTTTATTTAAAAAATTGATACCAAATAGCATGTCTAGTGAACAGATAATTCCTTCAAAGATGACTAATCAGAAAATGATAACAGAAATGATATAAAATTTCAAAGTATAATTTCAAAGCAAAACAATAATAGAATGAGATACCAAGGGAACTGAAAAAGAAAAACAAAGAGAAAAATATGTGCATTTCAGAACTTAAAATGAGTTAGAAGAAGTAAATGATCTATCTGGCAAATATTTAAATCAGAAAAAGTGAAGGGTAAGCTTAAGAGAACCAGAAAGAAAAGCAAAAACAGAATAAATAAATATAAGAAATATTGAAGGAAAATATAACAAACAATATGGAGACCCAACACACACACAAACACACACACACACACAGTGTGTCTGAAAAAGAAAAAAAGGATGAATGAAAAGACCAAAAAATAATTTCAAAACTATAATAGAAAGAAACTTGTTTTAATATTGGGATACCTTCAGATAAACGTTCTTATAAGACATGTAAGAAGTAATAACACTATCATATTAGGAAAAAAGAACCTGAGAAATGAGATATTAAAATTTTATTGAAAAAAAACCAAAATTCTATTATTTTCATTTTGCTTTGTTCCATCAATTCCAAATGAATTGGTAATTTTGGTAATAATTTGAGTTAGGATGAGGCTCCAAAGCTTTTGAGCCTTTCATTTTGTGCATGAGCTTTTCAATCACCTTTGGCATGCAGCTGCAAATTATACTTTTTTGCAGACTCCACCCTTCAGCTAAAATCCATGTAGGCAATTAAATAAGGCATAGACCTTATGCTGTGGAGGTTTTTTGTTTTGTTTTGTTTTGTTTTTTCTGTATCTTAATTGCCAGTTGAGATGAGGGCCAGCAGAAACTGCAGGTTGGTTTTTCTCTATCTCTTATGCACCTTCTACAGAGCAGTAGGCCTTGTATCTATCCCACCCCTGAACTGAAGGGTCCTCTGCACAGGGATCTGTAAGCAGGCAGATGTGAAAGACATAAAGGTTTGCCTCAAGTCATGTTGTGCCCCAATGCACTGTGCAATGAAGCAAGAAAGCTCTGTAACGCCCCTGGAGTTCCCTTCTAGTTGGTCCACTTGGTATAGTAATAAGCCAATATTCTCTAAAGTTGTAGTAAGAGGATGAAGCTATTAAGAATATCTGCATAAATAAATTGCTTTTCTATCCTTTCTGTCTGTCTCACCTTCCCAACTTGTCCTTCAGGAAATGGGAGGATTTTTACAAATATGTGTTTATATTGCCACATTTTCCTTTTGCTTTACTCCTTGATTCTATCAAAATTGCATCTTTTAACTCTTTCCCTTTGTTCTAACAACTTATAAAGACTGGACAGAACCTTCTTGTGTATTCACTCCAACATAGCTCTTGCTATGTAAGAAAGTGAATGGTTCATATTACTTTGCTCCGTGCTCTCATTTGAATAGAAGATAATATACAACATTTAAAGGAAATATGAATGGCTCTTACCCAGTGCATCCATCATGGTCAAGTTAAGAAAGCTGAATCTGTGTGGGGTAGTTTATTAGATGCATTTTAATGTAGGGAAACTCATAAAAACTTTGTTAGAATTCATCAAAGAGTCAATAGAAGAGACCAGCAACTTCAAGGGGGTTGTTCTCACAGCTAAACACAGAAAGGCACAGAGGAGTAAGTGAATTTAGGAGTCATGAGGCACTCACCTAGGAACGGTTAAAAACACAATAGTCAGAGCTCAGGATAAACAGGACCTTGGAGGAGATAGAACCACCACTAGATACATTGCTTGAAGTAGAAAGAGAGAAAGAGACACTTGTTGTTTGAATCTTTTCAGGCTGCTGTTACAAAATACTGTGAAGGGGAGACCTTATAAACAGAAAAAGCTGGGAACTCTAAGATGAAGGCATTGGAGATTCCGTGTCTGCTGAGGACTCTCTGTATGTCACACAGCATGTCTCCTTCTTGCCCTGTCCTCACTTGGTGAGAGGAGCAAATGAACTTCCTTGGTCTTCTTTTATAAGGATACTTGTCCCATTCCTGAGGGTTCCACTCTCATGACCTGATCACCTCCAACACCATCATGCTCCGGGTTAGGCTTTCAATATATAAATTTAGGAGAGACATAAACATTGAGGCCAGAGCATCTGGCATTTTCCTCCCTCTGGTTTAGATCTCCAGCCCATGCCTCTCACAAGCTGAACCCAGCTGAAAATGTGATTTTATAGGTATCAATCCTCTCATTTCATAACAGAGCAAGGGAAAGCAGAGAATGGATCTCAGGGAGAAGAGGTATATGTGACATGCCTAAATGAATCTGTGCAAATACTAGAGTCTCACAGAAACTTCAAGAAAAACTTAAAATGAACAACTGACTGTTATTACAGTAATGGAGTATTCTGAGTCTGACTGTATATAGGCTTACCAGTGGTTTTACATCTTCAGATGTTTCTTCCAGGCCTCTGAAGTGTGGATATTCTCCAATGAATCAAGTTGGGGTAGTATTTTTCCACAGTAAGGAGAGCAGGCTGGATTTTAAGGCAAATTTTCTTAATTACGACTGGATTTTCTTCCAGAATTTTAGGCAATAGAAACTTTGGGCTGTGGCATAGCTTGAGGTTTGAAATGATTTTGAGCTTACATAAATTGCAGCATCAATAAATCAGTATCCTGGAACTGATTTTTATTAGACAGATATAATGAACAGAGCACCTCAAGGTATACACAGTGCTGTTTTTCAAAAGTTTTCATATTAGACTTCTGTTAACTGGAAATTAGCCAAAACATTCTTATACATATTATTATAAGAAAAACGAATTACTGCCATCTCATGCATTTTTACATTTCCAGCAAACTTGAATACTAAACAAAGTGTCTACAGAACATTAACTGAAAAAAAAAGAAAATTCCAAATGTATGTTGGTAATCACTTTATGAACCATCCATTTACTTCTATAGTGTTAGTGTGCAGAACTTCCCCAGGTGTCTCACACTTCTTAGAGGTTGGGATGTGTGTTAACTCTTCTCTTCCCACATGAGGGCATCAGCACTCTAAGTAGCTGTAGATTTCACCTTCCTGATTTTTACTTTAAGAGCTCTGTTTTGAGAAAACAAACACTCTACAAGCCTCATACATCTTGGACTATAGATTAACATTTAGTTTACCCTGCTGGAAAGCTGTCCGTTCTTTTCTTCCATTCATTCAGCAGTGCCATGGTACCCCTGTGACATTGCCACTCCCTGTATCCATTTATGCCTTTACAGTCCACTGGGGTCAATTAGTTTCTGTTACATTAAAATGACACGCAGAATTTTGATGAGAAGTAATACTATCACACATGTTCACTCGGAGTGAAAATTAATCCCCTTTTAAAACTCAGTGTGTATATATATATATACATGTGTGTGTGTGTGTGTGTTCGCATTGCATAGATTTATTTTCACAACTGAAGATACAGCTATCACATTGCCCTTGGTTAATTCTAAATTTCACACTTTTAGGTGAAAGCAGTTCAGAGTAATGATGTAGATACAACTGATATAGATAGAGCTCAGATATATTACTCTCAATCTAGTTATTGGCATAGGGGCTAAGAGTTTGTCTGTGAGAACAATGGCTTGACTTTTTCTCTACCAGTTAAGAATAAATTAATCATCTCAGCATCCATATCATTCTTAAAAGCTCCTTTTTAGCTTTATTGGTGCCTACTCCATTCTCTGACAGTGTGAGTTCTGACTGAAGAGATAATTCACATTTGACTTATAACACATGGCAAAGGCATCCCGTGCTGCGTTGCTTTACCTTGTTCTGTTCATTCTGCTTGAAATATGGCCCTCAGTCCCCATGTGCACTGTCGAAACCTGGCTCTGGTTTGAGATTCATGATGGATCCCAGAGTCTCAGATTCTTCTGATTTCATCTTGTCCATTTAGCAGACTGTGATCTCTCTTTAACTGAGGGAGGATGAAAGAAATAAAAAGAAAAACAGACCAAAAGAAGACATAAAGGAAGGACAAATAAATATAATTTTAATTAAAATTTCTACTTTTTTTTTCTAGTCCTGTCATTCCTCACGCAAGTCTCTCTCCCAGGCCTGTCACTGCCAAATTTCTGGGAAAATTGTAAATCTTTGAGTTAATTGTAAATTCACTCATATAAGATAATTACTTTGTGCATTGTTAATTAGCTCAATAAAGAAGAGAAATACCAAATTGTAAGAAACTATAATTTAGGGGACTTTCCAATATTATCTACTGGATTAGTTAATGCAGATCACCTCAGCCTAAAGTTCCCCAAAATGACCAAAGTGACTCACATGCTATCCCGCACACCTCTCACCAAGTTTCTTTTAAACAAGTATCAGGGAACAACTCCCCACCCCCAAAAGTATCCCTCCCTTGAATGTGTAACCCTTGCTTTCCTCAATAAATATCTGTGCTCTATTGGTACATGCTGAAATTTTTCAGCACCTCACACTTTGAGAACCTCACAACTCCTGAGTCAAGTGCATCCCTTCCTTTTGCCAGGACCATTTTCTCTGATGACATAACAAGAACACCACGGGCAGGTTATCTCTATTCATTGTTGCTGACCAACCTCACGTTATTATTCACAAATGTGTTTGTGGTTCTCTTATCATCTTTTTGCAGACATGACATTAAACCTATCTTTTTGTTCTTTTCAAGAGGAGATACTTTGCTTTTCACTCCAAAGGATGGAATAAGGAGTTTCCTTTTGGTATTTCTATGAGGTCTTTTTGTTTCTTCCCTGAGTTTGCACACCCGGATACTTGATGTGTGATGTGGCTCTTTATGTGTTCACATCCTACCTGACAGTCACAGCTGGCAGGTTTTGTTGGCATGTCATGGTGTAGACCCACCTTGCTCAGTCCTTGTGTTCTGAGCCTCACTCCCTCTAATTCCTCCTTTTGATATTTTTATCATGTGGCTGGAGTAAGGTGAACAGACATTACCAATTTTACTTTATGGATGAGGAATCAAGTTTAGTGAGGTTAAGAGCCACTTTAGAACCAAACAGGAAGAAGAGAAGTCTATATAAAATACAGGAAAGAATGTACTTTCAGGCATTAGAAGGCACAACTCTGAGCTTTATTGATACTAGAGAATTTTGAACTTGTGATTTTTCTCTTCTGTTTTCTTTTCCCTTTTTAACCTAGAAATTATGGCAGTTGTTTTTTATACTAGAAGATAATACAAATAGCCAATAAAGGTTTATGGAGTCACCAAAGTCCTTCATTGCACATGCAACAATTAACTTTAATAACTACTGCTTCCCTTCTTAGCTTTGTAATTTCATTACTCAGAATTGATTCTGTGCACTTATAATTATTATGCACCTACTGAGTGCCAGGTGCCTAAGTCCTTGCCTGCATAAAGCTTACTTTACAAGCCTCCTTTTATAAATTCTCTTTTTATGAATTCTACTTAACTTTTTCCAGAATGTTTCTTTCTGGGTGGAATACATTATTCAGACTTCTGAAAGAAGAACTCTGTGAAACAGTTAATTCACTTTTGGAAGCATATACATATACACTTATGGAAAAAATAGATTTGGTTTAGTCTTAATGTTTTTAAAGTATGAAAATATGGGCAGGATGGAGCCAACATAATTTTCTTCCCTTTTTTCTATTTAGGGTATGAGAGCACTTGCCCTTCTTCATACTTTATTCCTAACCACTGTCTTGTGTGGCATCAAAGCTTTCCTCAGTTCTATCCCTGTCTTGTATATTTTCTGATTCAACATGAATGTTTCCTAAGAACTTTTCTTCCTTCTTTTTGAAGCTTCTTTCAAAAGATTTTGAAGAATACTCAGGTCTATTAAGAAGTAGTCATGCATAAAGATGAACTGCCTTTGTTTTATGGCTGAACAACTTCTCCTCTTGGAGCACCTCAAGGGGAACATATTTAACAGATACCATTGTGGGCTTGTCTCATTTCTCTTCTCCTTCCTCACTTTCCTGGTGAACTTTATGAATTTGAACATTTCCCAAATACCTTACTGGTTTATATTTTCTTAAATTGCAGGTGGATCTTAAAATGTGTGGGTGTGAGAGGGGGGTGGGAGACAAGATATAATAACCCCAAAGTTATGTGGTCCTCATTGTACCCAATTTTTGTTCTTCATGTTTCAAAGCAATTCATTAGATGAGCTAAAATTTGGTTCTGTCAGCAAACATTGAACTTCAGAATTCCAGCTTCCTAGCCCAAAGAATTTGTCTTTAGGAAAAGATTTTTTTTAAAAAGTTTATATTATCCCAGAGCCCTGGGTGTTAGAGGAGTAAGAGAGAGAGAGAGGTGTTAACTATAGTCTGGATGCTGATGGTTAGATATAGTTTGAGTTAGATATAGTGTCCCCCAAAGACTTCTGTGCTTGAAGTTTGTTCCCCAGTGTGGTGGAATTGAGGTGGTGGAAACTTTAAGATGTAGAGACATAGTGTAAAGTAATTAAGTCTTTGGAGGCTCTGCTCTCATTAATTGATGAATGTGGTCTCACAGAGTATGGTGGGTATCCCAGGAGTGAGTGATTTCCCATGAGAGTGAGTTACAAAAAGAACAAACCTAGTGCTTCCCCAGTCTCTTGTTTCCTATCTTTCCCTGTGATCTCTCTCTGCTACCACCAAGATGCATCTTCCATATTATGATATAGCCAGAAATACTTTACCAGAGTCACAGAGAGGCTGGTGTATATCAGTCCTCAAAAATGTGAGCTAAATAAATCTCTTTTCTTCATGTAGTACCCAGTGTTAGGTATTTTGTTATACCATCAGAAAATGGGCTTAGACTCTAGATAGGTTTACACTGTAAAGATCAAATGATAGAACAAAGTTTCAATGCAATGCATGCAAAATCTCTCCATTCTTGCCTTAATTACCATTTTTGATGGATAATACGATTAATAATAGTCATCAGTTTTTCCTTTGGTTTTGTCATTCTTTCCTGGCCTTCAGTTATAAGGTTTTCTTCTCTGTACTTTGCTTGCCCAGCCTTTTTCTCCACAATGAACTGATACCGTCAAAGTATTTTACTATTATTAAGAGATGCTTCTCATTTTTTCCTTCATATCACAGATGTCAATTCATTTGCATAACAATTTTATCAACCAGACTTTCTACTTTCTGTGGAGTTTGCCAAAGTCATTGTTCTTTCGTATATTATTTTCTCTTGATGTTTGTTTTTTTTTACTTTTGCCTTTCTTCCTGAATGTTTGTATTTTATCTCATCTCTCCCTATTTCCAGTCATATAAAGGACAAGCAGGATGACAGTCTCAAGGTCACTTATATAGATTTATCCATACATCTATGGATCTATAAAAACCTCTGAAGCAGAGAAAGTAAAATCACTGTTGTTAATCAAAATCTCTAACATTAACAATATTATTGTGCTTCAGTACTGCAAGTACTGAAGCAGCTTAAAGACTCCTGAGGGTCATCGAAAGAACAGGCAATGGAGAAAAAAAAGACTTTCCTACCCATGATTGGTTGAGTTTTTTTTAAAAAAATGCATATCTCAATTTTTACTGGTGACACTAGTGAATTTGTTTCCTAACTTTTGCTGTATTAACTCTAAACAGCATTAATTTATTTTGCAAGAGGCAGTGGGGGTTCACCTACAGCTGATTTTGCACTACGTTTTATTCTGATATAATTCATTGCTGCAAAATGAAGGCAGGCCACATAAAACATTTTCTACATGGAATTATTACTGGAGGTCTGGCCTGATTCAAATAAAAGAGAACTGAGCCTTTCATTCTTACAGCTATAAAAATCCTCTAGTTTCAAGAAAACTTGGAGTGGAAAGAAAACAAAAAAAAGGTATTGTGAATCACCCTAATGCGGTATACCCTGCTTAGTAGTACTATGTTTGATGAGGACAAATTTGTACTAATAGTGTATGAGGACTCTAGGATGGCTAGTCACTTTTGTCAAGGACTTGGACTATACCTTGTATCAGTCAGAAATGGACTGAGCTGCTGCAGCAACAAATAACTTTGAATTTGCAGTGGCATAAATCAACATAGATATATTTCTCATTCATTCTATGTTTTTATCATGGATATATATAAGATTGCTTATTGTAGTAGTTCATGTCAACTTGAGTAGCTATCATCTTAAGAGTTTCCATTCATTGAAGACAAAATGCCTTGTAGTGTATCAAATGAGCAGTTAAATACTTTGCCTTGAAAGTGACATCCATTATTTCTGTTCACATTTCATGGGTCCAATAGTCACATGAACTTATTCAACATACATGTTTTCGTTTTGAGGCATGTACTCCTACCACATGTTCAAAAGAGTGCATAAATGGGCATGTTTGGTTATGAGCATGAATAGACATCACAAACTAGATCTAGGCCTAGTACTGCTCCCAGCAAGTTCATAATCATTTGTGTGGGAAGAATTAAGAAGGGGAGGGAAAGTGGTAGAAGATAGATTCATACCAGCATACAAACAATGCAGAGCAGTATGTTTTGGGAAATAGAACATCCAATGAGAGCACAGAGATGGAGAACTTGCCCCAGGGTGAAGGGTCCCTAAAGTTTCCTAGATGGTTCCAAGACTTCGTATATTGTCTGAGTCAATCTAGTGGTAAAGTATATTCATTCAATCCTCATGACAACACTAACATGTAGGATTGAATAATACTCTTTAATAAATAGTGAAATTGGGACTCATAGAATCACACAGAATGAATCAAGAGTAGAATATAAGCCGAGCTCTTTCTATATCCCTTGATTTTAAACAGTCAGATCTGAAGGAGGAGTCTTTCTTGGTAGGCTTTTTGAATAGCAGTTATGTTTAACTTTAAAGAAACCAGGTTAAAAATACCTTGAAAGAACACTTTTGATCTTATGCTAGGTTAATTTTGCATAGCACAAATTATAACATAATCCCAAAATGCTAATTGCTACACAAGACATTACATCTATTTTGGGGGGTGAAGGGAAATCCAATGGTGCTAATTAAATAGTGTATTTCTCTAAAAGCAATAATTGAGACTTGGATTGGAACAAAACAATTCTAGTACTCTGCTGTTCATAAACCTAAGTGAATGAATACAACAAGGGTTTATTTATGTAGCATTGAAATTGTACACTACCCAGTATCTTACAACATGGGGAATAGGCTGAATACAAATACACAAAACTGAATGTTTATTTCTTCAGTTGGCTGTGGGTTGCCAGTGTTTAGAAAAGGATAGTGTCACTGAAGAAATTTACACAAAAAGGTTGACTCAAGTCCCCATATGTAGGAGTTTATGAACACAGAAAGCTCTGCACATCAATAAATGTAGCAGTCCCCCAAACAGCACTAAAAAGATGCTGGGTTGTGCAAGCTAGCCATAAAATCAAGGCAATGCACAATTAAGGGTAAAAACTGCTATATATCCTCCAACACCTAAGAGGGCAGCCACATAACAACGTCCTAAACTTGCATTCTTGCTATACGAAGTGGTAGACAATGGAAGTAATGCATAATCTATATGATTTGGGGGGAAATCATAGAAAGCAATTTCTCTTCATTTCAATATTTTAAAGAATATATTGAGATCTTTCATTCTCCAAGCTTTCTGGCAGCACTAACAGGCAATTTCATCGCCTCTACATTGTACCAACATTGTAACAGCTCAATTTCATCTTTTCATTTTCCTCTGCAAATCTTCGGAGCCAGCCAGCCCAGAAGTGGGGCATCTGCTCAGTGCTTTGAGGCCTGAAGAAGATGCCTGTGTTGCCATTTCAGATATTATAACTGGCAGCCCCAACTGGTGACCTAAAACTCCCTTGTGTCTCTGCTGAGGCAACCACCTATTGATTTCCTAATTTTTCATCACCAGAAAGCATGGATTTCCTTTTTTTGCTTATATACTTAATTTGAAATCAGGAAAGGGCAATGGGTAATGCATATTGTGTGTGGGTTAACCTTCTTCAGTTAACCTTCCTAGGTCCCTCTTCATGGTGAATATGAAAATAGGAAATTAATAAGGGCACAGAGGGAGGCAATTGTTACCAACCAAGAAAAGGCTCTCACGTGCTTCAGAAAAGAGCTCAGAGGATTGTCTTCTTCCTTTTAGTGATGGGATTTGATCCTGATGAAGAGTTTATGGTTCCAGGACTTTGCTTTGATCTCTACCAAAAAAGTCTCAGGGTGGAATTGACTTATTTTCTCATGGAGTCATGGAATGGTAGCACTAAGATTAAATTTCACTGTTGTCATTTAGGAAGATATTTTACAGATGAATATCATGTCTTGAACCAGAGGAATAGTTTCATAATGTGAAGACTAATATTCTAGCCAGATGAGGGGAGAAACAGTAAGATTACTTCTAAGAGTGAGCATATGATTACGTGGGATTCTATGTCATTTCTAGATAGTGTCAAGACAGCAAAGTCAGGGAGAAGGCATGTACTCACACATTTCTGAGTTTCGTGAGAGAGGATGAGAGGAGTTCTGTTCTATTGTCTTGAATATTTCCTGTGGAAGAAAAAGGGGAAAACAACAGAGGTGATACTTTATTATTAGAATTTCAGAGGATTGTTTGAATTTAAAATTGTGAAAACAGAATCATTTGCACCACGGTCCTATCTTTTAAAAACCACACTTTTAGGCACATTTTGTACTCAAGTCACTAGTTTTTCATGTTTAAAGTAGAATGAAAGGTTCAGTGCACTATGCTTCAAAAATTGCCCCTGCAATTTTCCTTTCAATTCTGATTGTGGACCAGTATCTGGCTATTACTTAAAAATCTCGTGGGCATTTTAGCTTTGAAATTCTGAACAAAGTTGCAGAACACAGCTCCACCAAGTGTCATAAGATGTGAGTTTGAGAACTTTTGAGACATGCCCATTAATTTCTCTTTCTCACAGCCACTGCTTCTTTTTATAGCTATCCAGATTTATCTGCCTACTCATTACCACCTCATTAGATTGGCCACCTGCCAGGGTTTAGGTCATCTGGGGACACATTAGCCATTACCTCTCCTCTTCACTGGGATCTGCTGTCACTGATCATAGATGGGGCACGTGAGAGTTCAGCAGCAGTGCAGGCTCCGTGCCCATATGCAGGTTTATTATACCTAGTTAGGGGATGTGATTTTTGTTCTGTAGTTCTCCCACTTTGCCTGAAGTCTGTCTGTATATATGTGTGTATGTATGTAAGTATGTGTGTGTGTGTGTGTGTATTTAGTTCTACCTAATTCCCAATTCTGATTTAAAGTCCAGAAATGGATGCCTCCCAGTATATTAGTTTTCTCTGTCTGCCACTAAGATCACCTCAAACTTAGTGGCTTTAACAACACAGTTTTGTCCTCTTATATTTTCACAGGTCGTGAGGCTGGGTTCCTTTCTGCAGGCTCTAGGTAGAATTGTTTCCCTGCCTTTTCCTGATTCCAGAGGCTCCATATGGCATGACTCATACCCCTACCTCCATCTTTAAAGCCAGAAGTGGCCCCTGGAGTCCTTCCAACATCACTTCATATCACGCTGATCTCTCTTCTTCCTCCTCCTCTTTCTTTTAAGGATCTTATGATTTCACGGAGGCAGTACAAGTAATCCAGGATTAACATGGTACTTTAAGATGAACTCATTAACAACCTCAATTCCATCTGAAACCTTAATTTGCCTTTGGTAAAATAGTCACAGAATCTTAAAATTAGTTTGTGGACCTTTTTAGAGACCATTTTATCCACTTGCCACATCTGGTTAGAGTTTTTCAGATTTGAAAATGTATTGAATAAAACATATACCCCAAAAGGTGCATAACTGGTAAATAGGTCAGTGAATTCTCACAAAGGGAACACACTCATGTGCCTTTTTAATAAGGTTGCAGATAAAGAAACAGAACCTTCCTGTCCTTCTGAAAGGTTTTCTTAAGAGTCCTTTCAAGTCATATCTGGTGTCCCCAAAGAGCAACTACACTCTTGACTTCTAACACTACAGATTCATTTCAACCTGTTTTATTGAGCTAAAATATATATGCCATACAATTCACAAATTTAAAGTATATGATCCGATGGCTTCTAGTGTATTCACAGAATTGTGCAATTATGGATGCAATTGATTTTGGAATATTTTTATTATTCCCCAAACTCTACATCCCTTAACTGCTCAAACCTATCTTCTACCATTACTCCCAGCCCTAGGTAAACACTAATTTCTTCTCTATGGATTTGCCTATTTTGGACATTTCATGTGAAAGAAGTCATATCATATGTGTTGTTTGTGACTGGCTTCTTTTGCTATGTGTAATGTTTTCTTTTTTTTTAATTTATTTTTTTTATTGGTTGTTCAAAACATTATAAAGCTATTGACATATCATATTTCATACATTAGATTCAAGTTGGTTATGAACTCCCAATTTTACCCCAAATACAGATTGCAGAATCACATCGGTTACACATCCACATTTTTACATAATGCCCTATTAGTAACTGTTGTATTCTGCTACCTTTCCTATCCTCTACTATCCCCCCTCCCTCCCCTCCCATCTTCTCTCACTACCCCATCCACTGTAATTCATTTCTCTCCTTGTTTATTTTCCCATTCCCCTCACAACCTCTTATATGTAATTTTGTATAACAATGAGGGTCTCCCTCCATTACCATGCAATTTCCCTTTCTCTCCCTTTCCATCCCACCTCTCATCTCTGTTTAATGTTAATCTTTTCTTCATGCTCTTCCTCCCTGCTCTGTTCTTAGTTGCTCTCATTATATCAAAGAAGACATTTGGTATTTGTTTTTTAGGGATTGGCTAGCTTCACTAAGCATAATCTGCTCTAGCGCCATCCATTTCCCTGCAAATTCTATGATTTTGTCATTTTTTAGTGCTGCGTAATACCCCATGGTGTATAAATGCCACATTTTTTTATCCATTCATCTATTGAAGGGCATCTGGGTTGGTTCCACAGTCTAGCAATTGTGGATTGTGCTGCTATGAACATCAATGTAGCAGTATCCCTGTAGTGCGCTCTTTTAAGGTCTTCAGGGAATAGTCCAAGAAGGGCAACAGCTGGGTCAAATGGTGGTTCCATTCCCAGCTTTCCCAGGAATCTCCATACTGCTTTCCAGATTGGCCGCACCAGTTTGCAGTCCCACCAGCAATGTACAAGAGTACCCTTTTCCCCACATCCTCTCCAGCACTTGTTGTTGTTTGACTTCATAATGGCTGCCAATCTTACTGGAGTGAGATGGTATCTTAGGGTGGTTTTGATTTGCATTTCTCTGACTGCTAGAGATGGTGAGCATTTTTTCATGTACTTGTTGATTGATTGTATGTCCTCCTCTGAGAAGTGTCTGTTCAGGTCTTTGGCCCATTTGTTGATTGGGTTATTTGTTTTCTTATTGTTTAATTTTTTGAGTTCTTTGTATACTCTGGATATTAGGGCTCTATCTGAAGGGTGAGGAGTAAAAATTTGTTCCCATGATGTAGGCTCCCTATTTACCTCTTTTATTGTTTCTCTTGCTGAGAGAAAACTTTTCAGTTTAAGTAAGTCCCATTTGTTGATTCTTGTTATCAACTTTTGTGCTATGGGTGTCCTATTAAGGAATTTGGAGCCCGACCCTACAATATGTAGATCGGCGCCAACTTTTTCATCTATCAGACGCAGAGTCTCTGATTTGATATCTAGGTCCTTGATCCATTTTGAGTTAACTTTTGTGCATGGCGAGAGGAGGGGATTCAGTTTCATTTTGTTGCATATGGATTTCCAGTTTTCCCAGCACCATTTGTTGAAGATGCTATCCTCCCTCCATTGCATGCTTTTAGCTCCTTTATCAAATATAAGATAGTTGTAGCTTTGTGGATTAGTCTCTGTGTCCTCTGTTCTGTACCATTGGTCCACCCTCCTGTTTGGGTACCAGTACCATGCTGTTTTGTTACTATTGCTCTGTAATATAGTTTTAAGTCTGGTATCGCTATACCGCCTGATTCGCACTTCCTGCTTAGAATTGCTTTTGCTATTCTGGGTCTTTTATTTTTCCATATGAATTTCATGATTGCTTTATCCATTTCTACAAGAAATGCCGTTGGGATTTTGATTGTCATTGCATTAAACCTATAGAGAACTTTTGGTAATATCGCCATTTTGATGATGTTAGTTCTGCCTATCCATGAATAGGGTATATTTTTCCATCTTCTAAGATCTTCTTCTACTTCTCTTTTTAGGGTTTTGTAGTTTTCATTGTATAAATCTTTCACCTCTTTTGTTAGGTTGATTCCCAAGTATTTTATTTTTTTTGAGGATATTGTGACTGGAGTGTTTTTCCTCATTTCCGTTTCCGAGGTTTTTTCGCTGATATACAGAAATGCCTTTGATTTATGCGTGTTGATTTTATATCCTGCCACTTTGCTGAATTCATTTATTAGTTCTAGTAGTTTTTTTGTAGACCCTTTTGGGTCTTCTAGGTATAGAATCATGTCATCTGCAAATAGTGATAATTTAAGTTCTTCCTTTCCTATTTTGATGCCTTTAATTTCTTTCGTCTGTCTAATTGCTCTGGCCAGTGTTTCGAGAACTATGTTGAACAGAAGTGGTGAGAAAGGGCATCCCTGTCTTGTTCCAGATTTTAGGGGGAATGCCTTCAATTTTTCTCCATTGAGAATGATGCTAGCCTGAGGCTTAGCATAGATAGCTTTTACAATGTCGAGGTAAGTTCCTGTTATCCCTATTTTTCTAATGTTTTGAACATAAAGGGATGCTGTACTTTGTCGAATGCTTTTTCTGCGTCTATTGAGATGATCATATGGTTCTTATTTTTAAGTCTATTGATGTGGTGAATAACATTTATTGATTTCTGTATATTGAACCATCCTTGCATCCCAGGGATGAATCCTACTTGATCATGGTGCACAATTTTTTTGATGTGCCTTTGTATCCGATTCGCCAGAATTTTATTGAGGATTTTTGCATCTAGGTTCATCAGAGATATTGGTCTGTAGTTTTCTTTCTTTGAGGTGTCTTTGTCTGGTTTCGGAATCAGGGTGATGTTGGCCTCATAGAATGAATTTGGCAGAGCTCCTTCTTTTTCTATTTCCTGAAATAACTTGAAAAGTATTGGTATTAATTCTTCCTTAAAGGTTTTGTAAAACTCCGCTGTATACCCATCCAGTCCTGGGCTTTTCTTGGTTGGAAGTCTTTTGATTGCTTCTTCTATTTCATCTATTGTTATTGGTCTGTTTAAGTTGTGAGTATCCTCCTGACTCAGTCTGGGCAAATCATATGACTTAAGGAATTTATCGATGTCTTCACTATCTTCTATTTTATTGGAATATAGGTTTTCAAAATAATTTCTAATTGTCTTCTGTATTTCTGTAGCGTCTGTTGTGATATTGCCTTTTTCATCCCGTATGTTAGTAATTTGAGTTCTCTCTCTTCTTCTCTTCGTTAGCATGGCTAAGGTTCTGTCGATCTTATTTATTTTTTCAAAGAACCAACTTTTAGTTTTGTTAATTTTTTCAATGGTTTCTTTTGTTTCAATTTCATTGATTTCCGCTCTGATTTTAATTATTTCTTGCCTTCTGCTACATTTGCTGTTGTTTTGCTCTTCCTTTTCTAGGGCTTTGAGATGAAGTGTGAGCTCATTTATTTGTTGGCTTTTCCTTTTTTTGAGGAATGACCTCCAAGTGATGAATTTCCCTCTTAAAACTGCTTTCATTGTGTCCCATAGATTCCGATATGTTGTGTCTGTATTTTCATTTATCTCTAAGCATTTTTTGATTTCCTCCTTTATGTCTTCTGTAACCCATTGATCATTCAGTAACATATTGTTCATTTTCCATGTGATGTAGGATTTTTCCTTCCTTCTTTTATCATTGATTTCCAGTTTCATTCCATTATGATCAGATAAAATGCATGGTATTATCTCCACCCCTGTATATTTACTGAGGGTTGCCCTATGGCATAATATATGGTCTATTTTTGAGAAGGATCCATGTGCTGCTGAGAAAAAAGTGTATCCACTTGATGATGGTTGATATATTCTATATATGTCAGTTAAGTCTAGGTTGTTGATTGTGATATTGAGTTCTATAGTTTCTTTATTCAGCTTTTGTTTGGAGGATCTTTCCAATTGTGAGAGGGGTGTGTTGAAGTCACCCATAATTATTGTGTTGTGGTCTATTTGATTCTTGAACTTGAGGAGAATTTGTTTTATGAACGTCGCAGCACCATTATTTGGTGCATAAATATTGATAATTGTTATGTCTTGTTGGTGAATGGTTCCTTTTAACAGTATATAATGTCCTTCCTTATCCCTTTTGATTAATTTAGTCTTGAAGTCAATTTTATTCGATATGAGGATGGCCACCCCTGCTTGCTTACGAGGACCGTGTGCGTGGTATATTTTTTCCCAACCTTTCACCTTCAGCCTGTGTATGTCTTTTCCAATCAGATGTGTCTCCTGGAGGCAGCATATTGTTGGTTTGTTTTTTTAATCCATGTTACCAGCCTATGTCGCTTTATTGGAGAGTTTAAGCCATTAATGTTTAGAGTTACTATTGATATATGGTTTGTACTTCCAGCCATGTTTGATTATTTATCTTCTTTTTTTTTTTAATTTAGTTTGTTTCTCCATGGTTAGCTTTCCCCCCGCCCTTTGTCTTTATAGAGGCGCTTCCCACTGATGGTTTTGGTTATTGTTTTTCATTTCTTCCTCATGTAGTGTTTTGCTCAAGATGCTTTGCAATGCTGGTTTTCTGGCTGCAAATTCTTTTAGCTTTTGTTTATCATGAAAGATTTTTATTTTGTTGTCGTACCTGAAGCTTAATTTTGCTGGATACAGAATTCTTGGTTGGCATCCATTGTCTTTCAGTGTTTGAAATACATTGTTCCAGGATCTTCTCGCTTTCAGCGTCTGTGATGAAAAATCCGTTGTTAACCTTATTGGTTTACCCCTGAATGTAATCTGCCTCCTTTCTCTTGTAGCTTTTAATATTTTCTCTTTGTTCTGTATATTGGATATCTTCATAACAATGTGTCTTGGCGTTGGTCTACTGTGATTTTGTGTGCTTAGTGTCCTGTATGCATCTACAATTTGTATATCCGTTTCCTTTTGTATTTCTGGAAAGTTTTCTGTAATTATTTCATTCAGCAGGCTACTCATTCCCTTGGTTTGAATCTCTGTACCTTCTTCTATCCCGATGACTCGTAGGTTTGGTTTTTTTATGTTATCCCATATCTCTTGGATGTTTTTCTCGTGGTTTTTAACCAGCCTTTCTGAGTTGGCTAGGCTCTTTTCAAGATGATATATTTTGTCTTCATTATCTGATGTTCTGGCTTCTACTTGCTCCACTCTGTTGGTGATACTCTCAATTGAGTTTTTCATTTGGTTTATCGTTTCCTTCATTTCTAGAATTATTGTTTGGTTTTTTTTTTATAATCTCTATCTCCTGATAAAGATGCTTAACTTCTTCTTTTATCTGTTTATGTAATTCATTTTCAAAGTGTTCTTTCACTGTTTGGATTTGCAGTCTCATATCTTCTTTAAGGTTCCATTCCATCTGTCTAAGGTATTCCTTGAGTTCTTTATATGACCATTTTTCTGCTGACTCTAGGTCCTCCTGAATATTTAGGCTGTCTTTCATTGTTTGTACTCCTTTTCTTCCTTGCTTTTTTATGCTGCTCATGTTACTTCTTGTTCTGTTTGACTGCTGAGTTTCTGTTTACTCTTATAGATTTATTTGATGCTTGGGAGGAAAGATATTAGAAGGGAAGGGAAGAAGTCACTAAAGAGAATGAGAGTAGGCAGGTAGAATTCAAGGAAGGGGGAATAAGAAAATTGAAAAGAAATGAAAAGACAAAAGAAACAAAAATAACAAAGATTAGATAATAAAGAAAGAAAGAAAAGACGAGAAAAAAATTTTTAACAAAAATAATAATGATAATAAAAAAATGAAAATTAAAATTTAAAAAAAATAATAATAAAAAAATTTAAAAAAAAATTAGAAACATTGAAAAAAGTTAAAGAACAACAACAAATAAAAATTGAAAATGAAAGAAAAAGAAGAGAAAAAAATGATAATAATAATAATAATAAATGCAGTCCTAGAGTTCTATTAACTTCTCTTCCAGTAGGTGGAGCTGTGCCCACTGGGCCAAACTTCTCCTCTCAATAGGTGGGAACCATTCACTGTGCAGCAGCTCTTTCTCCTAGTCTGGGTGGGTCTCCAATCCTGAGTGTCTAGGGCCTTGTCTTGTGTTTCCTCAAGCCAGGCCATGCTCACCTGTGGCGCTCACCACAATACTGGCTACACGCCAGGTCTGCTGCTCCTGGGAGCCCTGTTTTCATGTACACCTGGGCTCACTCTCCCTGTTTGCCTCCCTCAGACCCTAAGTTTGTAGAGCTTGGGGCTGAGATCTCCCAGCGAATTTGCTTGCCCTCCTGTAGCCACGCCCCCGGTAGCTGGTGCAAGAGCCCTCAGTTGTCAGCACTGGTGGGAGCGGTAGCCGGGAGTTCCGCGCCTCAAGTCCCGCGCCACTCCTGATTCCCTCGGTCTGGTTATTGCGTTCACAGGAGAGCTGGGAGTGGCCCTTAAGGTTTCCCCGCTGTGTGGAGAGAGATGACTAGGGGATTACACACCTGTCGCGCTGGTTTCAATGCAGTTATCTCCTCCGCCCGTGACACCATTTCTCTGCCATAGTGTTTTCCCATGCAAATGGTGACCGTTCGTTCCCTTTGCCGGGTGACCAATGCAATGGGTGGGTCCTGACTGTCTCTCCCAATCCCCGTTTCAGTCCTGTGGCCACTGCCTATGAAGGCTTTGTTGACTTTTACCTCTGTAAGTTCCTAAGGGCCGGCCAATTATTTCAGTGGGATCGTTAGTGCTGAGTCACATGAAGCAGGCGAACCGGAGCTTAATTGCCTCCGATTCGGGCTCTGTGTGTGTGTTCTGAGTGGCCCAGCCTGTACACCCCAGATCCACGTCAGCTCAGCATTGCCTAGTGATCCCGAGCAAACAGCATTTAGACAGTTTACGGCTCCCTATGCCCGCGCAGTTGAAGATGTCAGAGACTTGATCTCTCTGTGCCTGCCACCATGTTAAATTTCCTCAGTGATATTCATGTTGCCCTTACAGCTTCCTGGCATAAGCAAGTTCTTGGGATTATACAAACTGCTGCTTCTGTTTCCAGTCCAGATTTCTAGAAATGAAACCCTGCCACCGTCGCCTCCGTCTCTGGGCTGCGCTCACAGGCGCTGCACTCGTCTGCGACCGTAGCAGAGCTGCCCTGGCCTCCGCAGCTCTTCAGCCCAGTGCCCGGCCCCTGGGGCCCAAGCGGCTGCCGCCGTGGCTCTCTGTCCCCCTCCTCCGGAGCACGGGTCCCCTGGCAGGGGGGTGCAGAACGACCCCAGAGCAGGCTCTGCCCGAAGGTGCAGCGGCGAACAGGCCACCGAGGCGATCGAGGCTGCAGTCCAGCCTTCAGAGGACAGGGCTCGGCACGCAGCCCAGCTCCACCTCTAGGTGCGGCTGCTGGACAATGTATACAGAGCCATCAAGACAGCAAGCAGAAAGCAAATGGCGGCTCCCGCGGAGTGGATTTTCGGCACAGAAACCGCAGCCCCGCCAACAATCCCAATCCACAAACTCTCCCTGTATAAGAAATATTCAAAAAAAAAAAAAAGAAAAAAAAAGGCGGGGCGCACTGAGCTTTCTTTGCCTCGGGTACTTACAATCCACTGCTGATTTCACACTCAGCTTCTCTGCCCGGAGCGAAGCAAAAGAGGAACTATGTGTAACGTTTTCAAGGTTCATCCATGTTGTGACATGTATTAATGCTTCTTTCCTTTTTATTGCTGAATAATAATCTATTCTATGGATATCATATTTTTATGCATTCACCTATGAATTAATATTGGGGCTGTTTGCACATTATTTTATGAGTAATGCTGCTATAAATATTTGTATATAGGTTTTTGTTTAGGTATGTGTTTCCATTTCTCTTGGGTATATTCCTAAGAGTGGAATTGTTGGATTATATAAACTGCATGTTTAAAGGTTTGAGGAATACCAAGATGGTTTTCAAATCAGTGGCATTATTTTTTTCCCTAATAGCAATTGGTAATATAAGAATTTCTATTTCTTCTACATCCTTGCCTACACTTTTTATTGTCTTTTTAACTTTAACCACCTTAGTGGGTGTGAAGTGGTATCTTATTGTAATTTTGGCTTGTATTTTCCTGATGACTAATAACACTGAGCATCATATCATGTGCTTATTGGCCAGCTGTATATCTACTTTATAAATCTATCTATTCAGACATTGTATCCACTTTTTATTTAGATGGTAATTTTATTATTAATTTTTGGTAATCTATTATGTAGTTTAAATGCATCAGATATATCAAATTTTCTTCTAGTCTCTGGGTTTTCTTTTCACTTTATTGATGGCTTTCTTTGAAATACAAAAGCTTGTGTTTTTTTTGTTGTTGTTTTGTTTTTGTTGGTAGGGATTGAACCCAGAAGCTACATCCCCTGTCCTTTGTATTTTAATTTTGAGACAGGGATTTGATAAGTTGCTTGGGACCTTGCTAAGTACTGAGGCTGGCCCCAAACTTGTGATCCTCTTGCCTTGGCCTTCTGAGTCACTGGGATTTCAGGTATATGACACTGAGCCTAACTTAAACACAACAGTTTTGTTTTTTTTTTTTTAACATTCAGTGATTTTCAATTTATCTAGTGTGTGTGTGTGTGATATTTTTGTATCACAGCTTTTAAAATATGTTATCTAATCTAAGTTTATAAATATATATGCCTACATTTTGATCTTTGATCCATTTCAATGTATTTTGCATATGGTGTGAGGTAGGAGTCCAAATTTCTTTGATGTCTGGCACTATTTGTTGAAAATTTCTCCCATTTTACCTGGTTTTATTGGATTTTTGCAGACTTTTCCCTATAAATTGTATATACCTTTGCATGTAGTCTCTTTCCCTGGCCCCAAATATTCTGATACATGAACATATCATCATCTATTCATCCATTCTATCCTGCTTGGGAACTTGGGTGGGGTCTATCTGGGAGCTCTTATAGGTCATCACTGGGTTCATTGATTGTGTGGTGCCTGAACTCTATATTAAACTCCAGCTTTAGTACAGGGATAGGTCCTGGGTATAATATTATATAGAAGAAAATCTTGAAGATTCAAGTAGGGATTTTGTAATTTAGTCAGCAGTTGGAGTTCTTTCCTGTCCTAAAGAGAGATTGCATAATAACCATACTGTAGAACTTTCTTGGGGAATATTCAGGTTTGGAGTAACAGCAAGAAATAATAATAAAGAAATGGTGGTGGAGACTTTACTGTTTTCCAGCAAATGATCTTTTACTTTATTTGTTCAAGGTTTTGACATGTGTTCATGTACTAGAAAGAAAGCAATGTAAGGCATAGAAATATTAACTCATAAATAGGAAATTGTTATATGACTTGATGAGTTCTTTGATGTTCTGTGTACAATAGCTTATAAGGAAAGAACCTTGCACAGAATCCTGGGAGTCACTGAGGTTATTAAAGAGGTTATTATCTACACTAAAAGGCGATTGGTGGGCAGAAGTCCCTAGATATGGTGCATTGGTTGGAATGGTAATGCAACAGACAGAAAATAATGCCTGCTGTCTACTAGGTAGATATGTCATATGCCAAGAACTTGAAGTGAGTCCATGTTTGACCTGGAACTGGATTATCTTTTTCATAGCAAGGTGGAGGCTCTTGATTTCTTTAGTTCTCCAATCTCTATTTCCTCAGAGAATATATAGAGAGAATGAATATTAAGGAGGTGAAGGAGTAAAGTGAAGGTATTATTAAAAAAAAGATGTTAAAACACTGAGACAATTATATTTCAATATACTCAGTTTCCTTTATACTAAATTGTATTTTTATGTATTTTCCTTTATGAGTTTAAAACCTTATTAATGAAAGAGATCTATAGTCATCATCAGTGTGCTAAAGAAGCCCACAGCACAAAAAGGTTAAAAATCCCTAGCTTACAATCCAAATCCAAAATTGAATTATGCTAATAGAGTCAGATGCATTATTTCTGCTGAAAGGAAGCTACTTCCTGAAAACTGGTTATTAGCATGGGTTGATGTGAAAGCTCAGTTCTTCCTTAGCTCTGTATTTCCAGAGACTAGAAATTGAACTGATTCCAATGACTTTTGGCAAGTGGAAGCACCTGGCACAGAGGCATCCACCTACCTTGGCAGGGGTTTACTTCTGGGTAACGAAGTCTTCAAACACTCTGTTATAAAGCCTCTACCAAAGGTCTATGCACCTTTGTTGTAATTTTTTCCTGCACTCAAGTTCCTCTGAGTCATACTTTAATTTCTTTTCTTCAAGTGAAACTAAAACCCTGAATAGAATATAGCTTTTTTCCTTATAAGGTTACATAGTAACTGCTATCTTGATTTCTCTGGAAACTATAAGCCATAAACCTATAAACCTTTAATCACTACAAATCCAGTTTCAGCAAGAAATAACCTGGACGAGAGGAGGTAGAGGTGGGCAGATGTGTAATCCACTGGTTGTTTTCCCAAGAGGATCATTTGCTTCTCCTGTAAGCAGATGTCAAATTGGAGTGGTGTGGCCTTTCTGCAGGATTACTAGGGAGTCTCTGACACAGGAAGTTCATCTCTGTGTATCACATTAGGAAATAAAATTAGCTTTTTCCTGTTACTTTTCATCAAAATACAGAGATTCTGATTATTCAAACATAATTAGATTTCCGTTCTTAGCGTATGCTTTGCTGTGAGTTGCTGGGTGCTGCTGGGGGAAAGAAAAAGGGCTGAAGTACAATCATTAGGACCCTACAGGAACCAGGCAGCCTCAGTGCTGCATTTTGGTGACCCTCTTACTTCAGAGCAGAGGGTGAAGCTAATTTTTTTTAATTTTTTTTTAAAGAGAGAATGAGAGAGGGAGAGAGAGAGAAAGAATTTTAATATTTATTTTTTAGTTATTGGCGGACACAACATCTTTGTATGTGGTGCTGAGGATCGAACCCGGGCAGCTCGCATGCCAGGCAAGCACGCTACCGCTTGAGCCACATCCCAGCCCGTGAAGCTAATTTTATACGTTGGCTTTGACAAAAGAAATAGTCGTGCTAATGTCATTCTGGTAAATAAGAGGTCAATAGTGAAAGGAGTACTTTTACTTTAAACATTTTAGATATTCGAGAATAATTCCTATGTTTCTAGACCAGGAATTAGCTAACTATAATTTATGGGCCAAATTTAGCCCACCATCTTTTATAGATTTTTGGAATACAACCTCTATCGTTTGTTTATATGGTGTCCATGATAGCAGCTTTTGCCCTACAACGAAAAGCTGAGTAGTTGGCACAGACCATATAGCTAACAAAGCCTAGAATATTTACTGTCAGGCCCTATATTGAGCCCTGGTCTAGACTACAGGATATCTTCTCTATCAGTATGTTTATGAGAAAAGAATGTTTAATGGCTTAAGAAAGTCAGGAGTGTTCATTGGTTTTACATTTACTCTGATTTGCTCAAAGATTCTGAGGTCAGCTGGTGTTTCCAGTCATCCCTCTATAAGTCATAAGGGACCTATAAACTCTCTGAGACTACAGAAATAGTTGTCCTGGTCATACTTCTGTCTACATTCAAGGCCTCCTGAGCTAAACAGCAACATACCTAACACAGCACAACCAGAGAGCAGAGTCCGCGTGGCAGCTGCAGGGATTCTGGAAAAGCAAATCATTTGCTGTCTTTTCAAATTAATGTTCTTAAACTGTATTTTCAAGAAGTATTCAGGATAGAAATTAGGTGTAGTGTGGTGGAGAGGAGAATAGGAGTATCCTGTTAAGAATCTTGGCAGAGATACTTAACAAATTTTTCTGAGTATATGACTGAATAACTATTAGTAAATACTATTATCATTATGCGTATATATATATATATATATATATATATACACATATATATATAAAAAAAATATATATATATTCTTTTTACGTCGTGCTAGTCTCTGATTAAATGCATCATGAAAATATCCTTCAGAATTCTAATAAAATAAAACACATAAAGAGAGTTGAGGAAGATGAACCTTCACCTGAGTGGGCGATTCTCAGGGGAAGCCAGCAAGCAGATTAAGAAAAGAAAAAAGTAACCTCTACAGGTCAGGAATGGAGGAACCAGGTATCTAAATGCACTATAACTGATGAGGTCAGAAGCCAGATCAGACTGGGAAAGCAAATAGAAGCTGCTAGGAATAAGGATATGTGTATAATCATGAGGCTAGGAATGAGGGAAGATTGGGGAAAATTTATTTCCATCACATGCTCTATTGCTTAAGTTCCCCTTTGGTTTTGCTCTGTCTTCTTGGTACAGAAATAAAAGATGGTACAGGCTTTCTGCACCTTATCTGAGACTTCAGAGTTGTAGGAAAGCATTAGAGGTTGCAAAGATAAGACTCGAGGAGAGCAATGGCTCCGCTGGCTAACAGAGAACCCAGAAGGGATATTGCTGCAGTGCTTACGCTGAGTTAAAAGAATATCACAAACTGCTGCACTCATTCAGAGGACATATATTAAATGTCTAGTACTGTGAGGTTTTGTATGGAAACAAAATACTGATGGGAATTAGGAAATAGGGCCCCTTCTACCCTCTTCAAAAATCTACCTCATTCTATTAAGTATCAAAAGGAAGCTAATACAGATAAACTAAGGCAAATCTCGCCAAATAATCAAATGTTATAGTCTCATTCCTAAACTTAAGGCCCATTTTTAGTAATTCCAACAGCTCTGTCAATGTGTTTCCATGTGGTTGTTTCCTTTAGAGGTTGAAATTTAGCCAGGTGCAGGGTTACATACCTTTAACCCCAGTGACTTGGGAGTCTAAAGCAGGAGGCAAATCTCAATCATTCAGCAAGACTCTTGTCTCTAAAAAATTTTTTTAAAGAGCTTGGGATGTAGTTCAGTTGTGCAGTGACCTGGGTTCAATCCCTAGAACTGCAAGATAAATAAATTAATACATCAATTTAATTTAATTTAAAAGAATGGAATAAGAAGGCAAACAATACTTCCTGCCTTATAATGCCAATAGTGAGAGAGAAAGCTAAGGAAACAGTAATTATAGGATGAGTGATTAGTGCTGTCTTTGCTACTGGAAAGCACTATGCTGAGGGTGCTTGGAATAGGGTATCTAAGAGAGCCTTGGGGCCTTGGTGTGGAGTGTGATCAGGGCAATCTCTCCTTAGAAACTGTGAAATGAATCTTAAATGGTAGATAGGAGTAATTCAAAGGAACACAGGGAGGGGAGGCAGCCCAAGTGTTTGTGTACTTCGGATATATATATATATATATATATATATATATACACACAAGGGAGTTATCTTCCAAGGAGAAATGCATAAACGATAGAGGATAGAAAGTGACAGATAAATGCTCTTCTCTCTTGTGCTTTGGGTAGGAACACATGTGAGGCTGTCTCTACGCTTCTTAGGGAATACCTGTGACTGCAACCCCTTTGCTCACAGCAGTGACAGTGATAGTATACCCATGGCCTGGCTTTTCTTTATTTCCTTTCTCAGGCTTCCAGAACTCTCACTCCTATTTGCATCTGAACATAACAAACAGTTGTCTAAGAGCACTGAGGTGATACTGTGCACTCATGAAACTGGAAAATCACTAGCTGGAGAGCAGATACCTGTGGACAGCATAAGAGATGGGCTGTAGAGTTAAGCAAGGACTGGATCAGAAAAGGCCTCAGGTGCCATCTGAAGGGGTTGGGGCTGTGATCTGAAGGCAGTGGGAGATTCACGGAGTTTTTAGCCATGGAATGACATGGTGGCATTCCTGTTGTGTTCTAATTAAATGCCACCAATATCAGACCCTAAACAGCCTTGTTCATCACATGCAAGATTTCCTAGCAAAAGGCTCCAGATATCTCAGAACAGTTCTTCTAAACACACCTGTTTAGTATCCAAAGTGTATCCACTATTACATATAAAATATATTTGGAGAGTGGAATTTAAAACATTTAAATAATTTTATAATAGTAAAAGAACTATATACTCATAATAGCAACTTTAGGAAATCAAGAAAGCAAAGCAATAAAATTAAAATTAGCGATAGTCCTATTGCTAGCAGGCATATTGTTGCAATGTTGATATAGTATTAATGTTTTACAATATTTTTTAAATTGTTAATTTATGTATGTGTATTTTGTATCACATACTGTATTGCATATTCAAATTTGTGTCTTTTGTCATTTAACATTATGCATGAACACTTCCCAAGGACATTAAATATTTTTGAAGTCATAAATTATGATGAGCACATAATAGTCCGTTATATGGATGTGCCATAATTTAATGAATCTTCAATTGTGGGACATTCAGTTCATTTCCAATTGTATGCTATTATAAATAATGGTGCATTATTTTCTTCTGCCTTAATCTTTGTCTGAATTTATGACCATTTCCTTAGGAAATGCTTACTGGAAGGCTCAAAGGAATACTTTTTAATTCTTTCCTGGATAAGGCAAGACCCAGATAAATAAATAAATAAAATATGCTTAGAATACAAAAATGAAAATAAGAATGTTTAGAATGTTTTGCATATATATTTCTAAAATAATTTATAGAAAGACTTATCAACCTATATTTTTCATAATATTTATTGTATGAAATTACCTTTTCACTCTTTTTTTCTATAGTGTGGAGATTTTTATCCTTTAAAAATATTTGTTATTTGAAAAATAAAAATTTCAATGTAATTGAAATTTATATTGCATTCACAATTTATCTATGAGGATTAGGAAAACAATTTTTGCTTTATCATGATTTATGTATAAGATGCTGAATACCTAATCACTGACTAATAAAGTTAATTAAATATCTATCATGTTTAAGACAAAATCAGAAACTTCCTAAGTTCTGGTTGTCTATTCACCCTTCTGTACTAATCAGTGTAACTTAGACACTTCAACAAAACAAGACAGAATAGAAGTTCTAAAATGCAGGACCTTCCCCAATAACAGCTTGGTTTCACTCATGCAGTGGTCCAATGTGGGTTGGGTTGGCGAGTCAGGTAGATGAGGCTCTGTCCATTCTGTCCCTCAGCAGATACATTGTGGGCCCCAACCCACTTCCCTTGGACTTACCTCTGACTTCCAACTGTGATGGCTCTGAATAGTTGCAGGTAGCACCTCACTTTCAGCTGCACAGTGTTCCTCTTTCTGTTCTTGGGGATCCTTGGGCTCCATGACACCCTGGGAAGGCATGGGAGGAGCTCACACTATCCTAGTGCCTGTGCAGTTTAGACAGGCAGGAGGATTTGCAACCCTGCAGGCAGCCTTTGGCTGGTAAGAAATTACAGTTGATGTGCAGATGTTACCACCTCCCAACCTTTAGGTAGACAGCACTGGGAGCATTCAGCAGGTCCTTTAGGGGAGCTCAGGAACAATGTTCCTGACCTGAATAACCCAACTTCATAATAGTTTTCTTCACTAACTATCTCTGCTTCCTCATCCTACTCTATGGCATCACTATCCAAATAAATTCTTTGTAACTTTCTAAGGCTACACTGCAGAGGAACTCAGCCTAAGGTATTCAGGGATGATAGTTCTTTCTATTTGGTGGCTTTTTCATTTTCTAAGGTTTCCAAGGGGGAATTTGAGGGTGTGGAGGACTGTATGGGTAGTGTCCGTGAGTCAGACCTGGAAGTGACAGATATCATTGCAGCCCACATGTCATGGACAGATTTCAGTCACGTGGGAGGTGGAGAATTATGGGCTAGCTGTGCTCCTACAAGGAAGAGAAGACAGGGATTAAGGGACACATAGTATCCTCTATCACACTATCTTAGTAAGTTTCAAACTCTTATTTCAATGTCCTAAGAAAGAAAACAGAAATTGCCTCTTTCATTAGTAATAGGGAAAGACCAAAGATAACTGCTTCACCTCAAAGTGTTAGAAATTAGGACTATGTTTTTTTACTTTATTCTGGACATGTAAAATTGTTCTAGTTTTTTCCCCCTGGAAATTGTGGCTTCCAGATTCTTTCAAAGGAGTCTGTGTTTGCTAGATCTTACATAGCTTATCTCCTGTGATTGCAGGTTTTCTTATTGTCCTTAAGTATTCTCTGATCTACTAAAGTGATGGTCTTAATTACAATGTCCCAGAGCAGGTTTAAATTCATTTGTACCTAGTATACTTTGAGTCAATGAATATTTTGAATACTTACAAGGGCCTTTGTACCAACATAGAAAGTGATGTGGGTGAAGCTAACCTGATAATTCAACTTATTAACTGTGGAGATGAACAAATCAATTAAAATCTCCATGACTCAGTGCTATTGTATGTAAAAATGAGGATAGTAATATTATATCTTATTTTTTAGTTCTTAAACAAAGCAATCTAGAGATATAGTACATATTCAGAAAATGTGAATGACCCTTCTAAAATTCCTTGAGATTGTCACTACTTTACATGAGAGAGAATAAATCATTTTTTTAAAATTTATTAACCAACTCTCCTTTCTCATTGTCTTATTTTACTGAAGTGTGTATTCAAATTGAGAGATGAACTAAATTGACAAAAGATTTTGAAGAGATTTTAGGGAAGAAAAGAGAAAGGAGTCATAAACCAGATGATAAAAGAGAAGGAACTTCGAGGAAACCAAAATATCTAATTTTTTAATGTTATGGCCATCTGGTGTATGATGTAAATTTGCCATTGCCATAAAACATTAGTACAATTAATATAAATAAACTTGCTAATGCTTTTGGAGTTGTGGTTTGTCTGAGCTATTACACATAAATGAATCTGGTCTGATGTAGGCTTAGTAATCTAAACAAGGCAACTCATGTGGGCTGTCAAATTTGAAATTCCTCTATTTCTCTGAAGAATTTTATGCACTTGTGAGTTTAAAAAAAATCTAAATCTAAAATTCAGATGAGAAGTAAAACCCAGAACAACTCTGGAGATGGGGTTTGCAGTGATAGGACTGAATGAAATTTGTTACTTCCTTTGGTCCAAAGATCATGGAGTTTGCCAATCCATAAGAGGCTTACTAGGATAACTGACATTATTTTTCAGAAACAACTACCATAAGAATGTGGCATTAGAAGATAATTAGACCACCAGTCTGGTACTTATTTTCTGAGTGACATTTTTCAGGTTAAGTAACCTCTCCAGTCTCAAATTCATCCTCTGTAAACAGGGACAGGGATACCAATTTTGCAGAGTTTAGAGTGAGGACTGAATAAATGAATATATGTAGTAGGCTTGTTGTAGGTTTTCGCAAATAGGTTGTGGAGGACTGTATGGGTGGTGCCCGTGAGTCAGACCTGGAAGTTGTAGATATCATTGCAGCCCACATGTCGTGGGCAGATTTCAGTCATGTGGGAGGTGGAGAATTATGGGCTAGCTATGCTCCTACAAGGAAGAGAAGACAGGGATTAAGGGACACATAGCATCACACTATCTTATTTTATTTTACTTATTATTATTTGTTATTAACTTATTATTATTTGTTATTAACTTATTATTATTTGTTATTATTAATTATTAATAACAAATAATAATAAGTAAAACACTATGGTATATTAGGTCCTATATGTGACACTAATAAGATGCCGAACAATTGACAAATTATATCCTCATTCCCTATTATGGCTTGGATCTGTGGCATTCCCCAAAGAGCCCATGTTAAAGCAGGAATGTTCAGAGGCAAAATGATTGGATTGTAGAATTATAGCCCAAACACTTCATCTTAGTTTGAATGCACAGGGTGGTAACTGTAGGTAGGTGGGGCATGGCTGGAGGAGGTGGGTAACTGGGGGCGGTGACCTGGAAGGGAGAATCTTCTTGTGGCCCCTTCCCCACTTTTCTGACACTACTTCCTGGCCTCTGTGAATGGAGCAGCACTTATTTGCCATGCCCCTCTGCCATGATGCGCTGCCTTTCTTGGGCCAAGAGCAATGGACTCAACCACCTATGGACTAATACCTATGAAACCATGAGCCCCAAATAAACTTTTCCTCTTCTAAATTGTTCCTGTTGGGTATTTTGGGTCACAGTGATGAAAACCTAACTAACACACTTCACAAGGATATTTGTAGCTTCTTTTGGCACCCATGTTTATTCTACCACACAAATAACCTGACAAGGTTATTACAGGTGGATTCTTTTTGGTGTGATGAAATTATAAAAACTATTCTTGGAAGCATCAGTCTGTAAAGCATATTCATTAAGTGTAAGAATGATGAATTGGATGCATTCAGCCCCACCTGGTACATGCACATGTTGTCATGGTCAAGGGACTGAGGAGATGTGGAGAAAGTTTCATGATTCCAGAGTCCACACTACTCATGTGTTTTTAGTTTAGAACATTGCAATAATGTGCTACTTCCCCACATGCTTTCCCAGTTCAAGCCACTGACTGATGGGACAAGAATGGGAAAGAACGTGGAATGGGAAACCAAGTTGCTATGATTTGGTTCCTGGTTTTGGACTCCTACCATTCATCATTGTTATAGCCTTTTGCTTTTCCATGTGCACAGGGGGAGGTTCAGAGCTTTTAACAGCATCATAAATGAGTCAGTTGCAGTAATGATGTGATGGCAAATGTTTGGGGATTAATGATGGTACTGTAAATGATACATTCAGAACCTAACCCCCAGAGACTATAAATGCCACCTTATTTGGAAAAACAAAAAAAAGGATCTTTGCAATTGTAATTCATATTTTTGAGATGAGGAGAACATCCTGAATTATCTGGGTGGGTCCTAAATCCCATGATAAATATCCTTATAAGAGGCAAAAAAGAAGAAGGTAGTGTGATCATGAAGGTAGATTTTGGAGTAATGTGGCCACAGACTAAGAAATACTTAGGGCCACTGGAAGCTAAAAGAAGTAAAGAATGGATTTCCTCCCAAAACTTCCAGAGGGAGCATGAATGATATATTTTGAACTTCTAGCCTCCAAAACAGAAATTTCTAGCTTCTAGTACTATGAAACAATAAATCTCTATTATAGGAGCTTACACCGAGCACAGAGCGGCCGAGTTCCGGCTCCCGGAACCGTCCCGGAACCGCCCTGGCTCAGGGCTGCGGAGCCCGCGGAGGCTGCTTCTTGGACCCTGCTACTATCAGAGCATACACCAAGCACTAAGCGGCCGAATTCCGGCTCCCGGAACTGAGCCCGCGGGGGCTGCTTCTTGGAGCCTACACTTATAGGAGCTTACACCGAGCACGGAGCGGCCGAGTTCCGGCTCCCGGAACTTCCCTGGACCGGGGCTAGGAGCCCGCGGAAACTGTGTCTCGGTCCGGGTCCTGCTGAGGGCAGGTCAGGACTCACCCATTGCTTGGGTTGCCTGGCAAGGGGAACGAAATGCTGCCATTCGCATAGGATACCAACATGGCAGAGATCTGATGTCAGCAGAAAGCGGTGGAGGAGAGATCTTCATCAATACCAGCGGTGACATAAGCAGTTGGTCTCCTGGTAAGGGGGGTGAGGCTCAGTCACCCGAGTCTCCTCAATTTGTCCTCGAGCCAGAGGGAAGGAGCCGGGCCACCGCCAGCCCCCGGAGCAGGCCCAGCGGCTCGCCAGCGTGGTGACCGCGTGACCCCAATTGGAGAGGGGGCGGAGCGGAGCCGCCACCCACACCCGCCAGGTGGGCAGACCCACGACCCAGTAGTACATGGGCGTGGTAGGAGGGGCAGGGCAGAGCCGCCCTTCGCGCTTGCAAGGTAAACAGACCTGTGACAGCCTGGCGGGTCAGGCACAGTGGCCTGCCAGTGTGGTACACACGTCACCCCAACTCAAGTAGGGGCAGAGCAGATCCTTATCCCACGCCCGGATCAGGCCCTGCCGGTGTGGTGGTCACGTGACCCCAATTGGAGTGGGGGCGGAGCGGAACCGCCACCCGTGCCCGCAGGGTGAGCAGACCAGTGATCAACCTGCAGATCAGGCCCAGGGGTCCGCAGGCGTGGTAGGAGGGGCAGGGCAGATCCGCCGCCCGCGCCTTCAAGGTAGGCAGACCTACAACAGACCGGCGGATCAGGCCCAGGAGCCTGCCGGCGGGGTACAAACACCACCCTAATTGGAGTAGTGACAGAGCAGAGTCGCCTCCCTTGCCAGGAACAGACCCAGCATCCTGCAGGCGGGGTAGTCACGACACCCCAATTGGAGTAGGGGCAAAGCAGAGCCTCCACTCGTGCCCGAAAGGTGGGCAGATCTGCGACCGACCAGCAGGACAGGCCCAGTGGCCTGCTGGTACGACAGACACGTCACCCCAATTGGAGTAGGGGCAGAACAGAGCCGCCACCAGCTCCCAGAACAGGCCCAGTGACCTGCCGGCGTGGTAGCCACGACACCCCAATTGGAATAAGGAGAGAGCAGAGCCGCCGCCCGCACCTGCAGGAAAGATACGCAAGCAGTATGAAAAGACAAGGAAAGAAAGGACCACAAGCAATGCAGGTCAACGCAACTTTAGAAGAGGTAACAGCTGCAGCAGATGGAATGTCAGATAAAGAATTCAGGATATACATGCTTCAGATGATCTGAAGTATCAAGGAAGAAATTAAACAGCAAAATCAGACAATGAAAGATCACTTCGACAACGAATTACGCAAACAAATCCAGGAAGCAAAGGATCAACTATACAGGGAGATAGAGGTTATAAAAAACAAGCAATCAGAAATCCTAGAAATGCAGGAAGCAATAAACCAACTTAAAAACTCAATGGAGAATACTACCAACAGAGTAGAACACTTAGAAGATAGAACATCAGACAATGAAGACAAAGTATTTCAACTGGAAAAGAACATAGACAGCTCAGCAAGACTGTTAAGAAACCATGAGCAGAACATCCAAGAAATATGGGATAACATTAAGAGACCAAACTTAAGAGTCATTGGGATACAGGAAGGTACAGAGCTCCAAACCAAAGGAATGAGCAGTCTATTCAATGAAATAATACGAGAAAACTTCCCAGACTTGAAGAATGAGACAGAATCCCAAATCCTAGAAGCCTACAGGACGCCGAATGTGCAAAATCATAAGAGATCCACACCTAGACACATTATAATGAAGATGCCCAACATACAGAATAAGGAGAGAATTTTAAAAGCTACAAGAGAAAGGAAGCAGATTACATTTAGGGGCAAGCCAATCAGGATAACAGCTGATCTTTCAACACAGACTCTGAAAGCTAGAAGATCCTGGAATAACATATTTCAAACACTGAAAGATAATGGGTTCCAACCAAGAATTGTGTATCCAGCGAAATTAAGCTTCAGGATGGAGAATGAAATTAAAACCTTCCACGATAAACAAAAGTTTAAAGAATTCGCAGCTAGAAAACCATCTCTTCAAAACATCCTAGCCAAAGTATTACAGGAAGAGGAAATGGAAAATAACAATGAAAACCAACAGTGGGAGGTAGGACAGTAAAGGGGGGGGGGAACAATCAAAGAGGAAAACAAACAATGTTTAGTAACAGAAATAAACAAATATGGCTGGAAGAACAACCCATATCTCAATAATAACCCTAAATGTTAATGGCTTAAACTCACCAATTAAGAGACACAGGCTAGTAGAATGGATCACAAAACAAGACCCAAAATATGCTGCCTACAGGAGACGCATTTGATAGGAAAAGACATACATAGGCTGAAGGTGAAAGGTTGGGAAAAATCATATCACTCATATGGACTTCGGAAACAAGCAGGCGTGTCCATACTCATATCAAATAAAATAGATTTCAAGCCAAAGTTAATCAAAAGAGATAAAGAGGGACACTACATACTGCTTAAGGGAACCATACACCAACAAGACATAACAATCATAAATATTTATGCCCCAAACAATGGTGCAGCTATGTTCGTCAAACAAACTCTTCTCAAGTTCAAGAGTCTAATAGACCACCACACCATAATCATGGGAGACTTCAACACACCTCTCTCGCCACTGGACAGATCTTCCAAACAAAAGTTGAATAAGGAAACTATAGAACTCAATAACACTATTAATAACCTAGACCTAATTGACATATATAGAGTATACCACCCAACATCAAGCAGTTACACTTTTTTCTCAGCAGCACATGGATCCTTCTCAAAAATAGATCATATATTATGTCACAGGGCAACTCTTAGACAATATAAAGGAGTAGAGATATTACCATGCATCTTATCTGATCATAATGGAATGAAACTGAAAATCAACGATAAAAGAAGGAAGGAAAAAGCATACATCAATTGGAGAATGAACAATAGGTTACTGAATGATCAATGGGTTATAGAAGACATCAAGGAGGAAATTAAAAAATTCTTAGAGATAAATGAAAACACAGACACAACATATCGGAATCTATGGGACACATTGAAAGCAGTTCTAAGAGGAAAATTCATTGCTTGGAGTTCATTCCTTAAAAAAAGAAAAAACCAACAAATAAATGATCTCATACTTCATCTCAAAATCCTTGAAAAAGAAGAGCAAAACAACAGCAAAAGAAGTAGAAGGCAAGAAATAATTAAAATCAGAGCTGAAATTAATGAAATCGAAACAAAAGAAACAATTGAAAAAATTGACAAAACTAAAAGTTGGTTCTTTGAAAAAATAAACAAAATCGACAGACCCTTAGCGATGCTAGTGAAGAGAAGAAGAGAGAGAACTCAAATTACTAGCATACGGGATGAAAAAGGCAATATCACAACAGACACTTCAGAAATACAGAAGATAATCAAAAACTATTTTGAATCCTTATACTCCAATAAATTAGAAGATAGTGAAGGCATAGATAAATTTCTTAAGTCATATGATCTGCCCAGATTGAGTCAGGAGGATATAGAAAACCTAAACAGACCAATATCAATTGAGGAGATAGAAGAAACCATAAAACGACTACCAACTAAGAAAAGCCCAGGTCCCGATGGGTATACAGCAGAATTTTACAAAACCTTTAAAGAAGAACTAATACCAATACTTTTCAAGCTACTTCAGGAAATAGAAAAGGAGGGAGAACTTCCAAATTCATTCTATGAGGCCAACATCACCCTGATACCTAAACCAGACAAAGACACTTCAAAGAAAGAAAACTACAGACCAATATCTCTAATGAACCTAGATGCAAAAATCCTCAATAAAATTCTGGCGAATCGGATACAAAAACATATAAAAAAAATTGTACACCATGATCAAGTAGGATTCATCCCTGGGATGCAAGGCTGGTTCAATATACGGAAATCAATAAATGTTATTCACCACATCAATAGACTTAAAAATAAGAACCATATGATCATCTCGATAGATGCGGAAAAAGCATTTGACAAAGTACAGCATCCCTTTATGTTCAAAACTCTAGAAAAACTAGGGATAACAGGAACATACCTCAATATTGTAAAAGCAATCTATGCTAAGCCTCAGGCTAGCATTATTCTGAATGGAGAAAAACTGAAGGCATTCCCTCTAAAATCTGGAACAAGGCAGGGATGCCCTCTCTCTCCACTTCTCTTCAACATAGTTCTCGAAACACTGGCCAGAGCAATTAGACAGACGAAAGAAATTAAAGGCATAAAAATAGGAAAAGAAGAAATTAAATTATCACTATTTGCAGATGATATGATTCTATATCTAGCAGACCCAAAAGGCTCTACAAAGAAACTATTAGAGCTAATAAATGAATTCAGCAAAGTGGCAGGATTTAAAATCAACACGCATAAAGCAAAGGCATTCCTGTATATCAGCGACAAATCCTCTGAAATGGAAATGAGGACAACCACTCCATTCAAAATATCTTCAAAAAAAATAAAATACTTGGGAATCAACCTAACAAAAGAGGTGAAAGACTTATACAATGAAAACTACAGAACCCTAAAGAGAGAAATAGAAGAAGATCTTAGAAGATGGAAAAATATACCCTGTTCATGGATAGGCAGAACTAACATCATCAAAATGGCGATATTACCAAAAGTTCTCTATAGGTTTAATGCAATGCCAATCAAAATCCCAATGGCATTTCTTGTAGAAATAGAGAAAGCAATCATGAAATTCATATGGAAAAATAAAAGACCCAGAATAGCAAAAACAATGCTAAGCAAGAAGTGTGAATCAGGCGGTATAGCGATACCAGACTTCAAACTATACTACAGAGCAATAGTAACAAAAACAGCATGGTACTGGTACCAAAACAGGCGTGTGGACCAATGGTACAGAATAGAGGACACAGAAACCAATCCACAAAACTACAACTATCTTATATTTGATAAAGGGGCTAAAAGCATGCAATGGAGGAAGGATAGCATCTTCAACAAATGGTGCTGGGAAAACTGGAAATCCATATGCAACAAAATGAAACTGAATCCCTTTCTCTCGCCATGCACAAAAGTGAATTCAAAATGGATCAAGGAACTTGATATCAAATCAGAGACGCGCCGTCTGATAGAAGAAAAAGTTGGCTACGATCTACAGTCGGTGGGGTCGGGCTCCAAATTCCTCAATAGGACACCCATAGCACAAAAGTTAATAACTAGAATCAACAAATGGGACTTACTCAAACTAAAAAGTTTTTTCTCAGCAAAAGAAACAATAAGAGAGGTAAATAGGGAGCCTACATCCTGGGAACAAATCTTTACTCCTCACACTTCAGATAGAGCCCTAATATCCAGAGTATACAAAGAACTCAAAAAATTAGACAATAAGAGAACAAACAACCCAATCAACAAATGGGCCAAGGACCTGAACAGACACTTCACAGAGGAGGACATACAGTCAATCAACAAGTACATGAAAAAATGCTCACCATCTCTAGCTGTCAGAGAAATGCAAATCAAAACCACCCTAAGATACCATCTCACTCCAGTAAGATTGGCAGCCATTAGGAAGTCAAACAACAACAAGTGCTGGCGAGGATGTGGGGAAAAGGGTACACTTGTACATTGCTGGTGGGACTGCAGATTGGTGCAGCCAATTTGGAAAGCAGTATGGAGATTTCTTGGAAAGCTGGGAATGGAGCCACCATTTGACCCAGCTATTCCCCTTCTTGGTCTATTCCCTAAAGACCTAAAAAGAGCATGCTACAGGGACACTGCTACATCGATGTTCATAGCAGCACAGTTCACAATAGCAAGACTGTGGAACCAACCTAGATGCCCTTCAATAGACGAATGGATAAAAAAAATGTGGCATTTATACACAATGGAGTATTACTCTGCATTAAAAAATGACAAAATCATAGAATTTACAGGGAAATGGATGGCATTAGAGCAGATTATGCTAAGTGAAGCTAGCCAATCCCTAAAAAACAAATGCCAAATGTCTTCTTTGATATAAGGAAAGTAACTAAGAACAGAGTAGGGACGAAGAACAGGAGAAGAAGATTAACATTTAACAGGGATGAGAGGTGGGAGGGAAAGGGAGAGAGAAGGTAAATTGCACGGTAATGGAAGGAGACCCTCAGGGTTATACAGTGGAGGGGGTAGAGAGAGAGGAGGGGAGGGGAGGGGAGAGGTGGGGAGGGGGGAGGGTGGATGATGGGAAAGGCAGCGGAGCACAACAGACACTAGTATGGCAATTTGTAAATCAATGGATGTGTAACTGATGTGAATCTGCAATCTGTGTATGGGGTGAAGGTGGGAGTTCATAACCCACTAGAATCAAAGTGTGGAATATGATATGTCAAGAAATTTGTAATGTTTTGAACAACCCACAATAAAAAATTAAAAAAAAAAAAAAAAAAAAAAAGAAAAAAAAAGGAGGTTCAATGCAGCCATTTCCCTTTTACATAAATCACATACAAAATTTAAAAATCAAAACAAAGTCTATACATGAGACCTTAAAACAATCACTCTGCGGTAATTTTTTTATATTTTATGATTTTTTTTACTTTAAAGATTTGTTTATAAGAAAATAAATTATACAACCTAGTTTTTTTGTTTGATGTAAATCCTTTCATATAGTTTTAAATTTTAATTGTGTAAATAATGCATACTTTGTAGCACTGGTATGACAAAAATTAATATTTCAGTTCTAATTTCCTCAAATTTACTTATATTGAATACATTTTAAAAAATAAAAAAAAATAAAATAAAAAAATAAATCTCTATTGTTTTAAGCCACTGAGTTTGTGGTGATTTGTTAAAGCAGCCTCAGAAAACTAATACAGATTTTGGTACTGAGAATGGGCTGCTTCTGTAGCAAGTATCTAAAAATGCCAAAGTGGCTTTGGAATTGGACAGTAGGTAGAAGTTGGAAGAATTTTTGTCACACATGTTAGAAAAAGTACCTTGAATAGACTACTGGTAGAAACAAGGACTGTGCCAGTATCAGGGTAGAGGGAAATGAGAAACATGTTAATTTAATGAAAATGGCAGGAAGAGCAATCCTTGTTACATGGTGACAGAAAATATGGAGGAGCTTTGTTCTATGTTATGTAGAACACAGGATTTTCAGAAATTAAGCCTGATCCTCAGCTAAGGAGGTTTCAAAGCAAAGTGGTCAAGGTGTAGTCTGACTTCTTGCTGCTTATATTAAAATAAAAAAGGAAAGAAATAAATTAAGAAGCCGGGCATGCTCCGCACATTCCTATAATCCAGCAGCTCGGGAGGCTGAGGCAGGAGGATTGCAAGTTCAAAGCCAGCCTCAGCAAAAACAAGGCACTAAGCAACTCTTTGAGACCCTGTCTCTAAATACAGTACAAAAAATAGGGCTGGGGATGTGTCTTAGTGGCTGAGTGCTCCTGAGTTCAATCCCCTGTACCTAAAAAAAGAAAAGAAAGATAACATTGAGCCGAAACTAACCAGCATCCAATGATTTGGGAAATTATCAGCATATCTTAATTGCAAAAGATGCCTTAACAGTATTTGCATGATTCTACTCACTCTCATACCTTTGCTATCAGCCTTTGAACAAGCCTGTGCTATTCTACTGGACAAGTAGAGAAGACATGAAGGACAGCCCAATTGTCCAAACCAAAGCCTTTCTAGGATGGCTACTGGACATTAGACACCCAAATATGTGTGAGCCCAGCTCACTAAAGAACTGTTACCTAACCGGACCCTCAGATGACTTATCTAACTTTTGGGATGATTCGTTAAGCAACAGTTGCTAACTGATGCAGAAGGCAAGATGACTTTTTCTGCGGGTTATTGAGGAAAACTTTAATTTCCTATGATCAAATCAAAGTGTATAGGAAACTCTATGATCCAATATGGTTCCATATAGGAAGATTTTACATAAGTAAAGATGAAAGAAGAAAAAAATAAGATGGAAGAAGAAAGAAAGCCAGGCAAGAATAGAACTTGCCTTGAAGTTGTGTTGATACAGCAAGAACATTATTTTTATTTTGGTATCCACCTCTCAGGTGGAATCAGGGATGATTGTTAAGAAGTTGACATTTATTAAGAATTTACAGAGATAAGAAATGAGTTGGTCAGATTAACAACAGGAAGAAGAACTGGCAAAAAGCTTTTCCAAGCATAGGTTTCAGCTTGAGCAGAAGCCTACAGGCGTTTGTGCTTGATATATTTATAATACATAAGCAAGTGTCCACAGCCATCCCTCAGTGCTTTGCTTCATTACCATCTTTAAAAAAACACCCAAGATGTCTAGGATGCCAGCTGCCAGCTTCCCCCACACTTCCTCTCCCCTGCCTTTTAACCTACAAAAACACTGTCTGCCAGTAAGTTGTAAGTCATTTTGCAGAGGAAATTGGGTGTGCAAATCCTGAGATTAGACAAACATCCCTCATTAAAAGTTGTAATCCACTGGCCCTCCACGTTGACACCTTAATTCTGAACTCTTAACAGCTATTGAGCACACTCAATAGCCCTGAACAGCTCCACCTTCTTCATCTCATTCCCAGTTCCCTCCCCCTCCTTGCTTGAGTCGCCACCAGAAAATGACACAGTCTTCCAGATAGGGTAACAGGGCCTTCTCTTACTTGCAGTGATAATAATGTTTTCTCAGTTTTATTACAGTCTCTTGAGAGTGGGACTGATTTGCATATTCCCTAACACTTAATTAACGATGTCACCTTCCCAGTGCCTTGAAAACAGTTTGCATTTTTTTCTTCCTCCCTGGGCAGACCTCCAACAGTTACCTCCCACATTTTCTGCTGCAGCCCTTTTTATTACTTTAATGACAAATAATTGGACAGATTCTGAGTAATGAGGGTGAGAGCCAAAGGACTGTTGCAAGGGAGACGGCTGCATGTTTCAAGACACTTTTAGTGGTCTCTAAATCAGACAGACAAGTAGAGTAATGATCATCTTGCCATAATGAGACACAATTAAGAATCACTGCAGCAAATGACAGAGCAGTTCATTGAACAGTAACCTCCTTCCTCACGTTCTCTCTCCCCTTTTTTTTTTTCCAAAGGAGATCGAAGCTTAATTATAGTATCGCCATTTGCAATGCTATCCTTAAGATTGTGTCAGCACTTCCAATACGAATCACATATTTTCAAGGGTTTATTACTTACACACAAAATACTGGCTCCATTTTGAAATTCAATGTGTCAGATCTTGATCTAAGAGAGTCAGAAAATATAGATTCTCAATGTTAGGAGAGGTCTTACTGGTGCTCTGTTTATATCTGATCCTTGAATGTTACGTTTAGATTAAACAGATTAGGGTGTTTGGGGAGGATTTCTAAGGAAAGGCCCTTTTGTCCAGTGTTCCTCAAACTTTGGCATACGTCAGGACAATAGGCAGATCTTATTATAGCAGATTGCCTTGCTTCATTGCAGGTTTCTGATTCAGCAATTTGGGATAGAGTTTATATTTGTGAATAGGTCCCTGAAGATGCTGTCAGGCTGGTCCAGGTACCATATTTTAACAGCTTTTCCATTTGTCTTTGCCATTAATGGGGATCAAAAACAAAACTCCAAACCATCAAACCATAGATCTCAAAGGTTAGTGATATTGCCTTTTATATTAAAGACCATGTCAAAAACCATGTAGAAAATAAAGTTCCCTCCAGAAACCGACCCAGTGACCCCTCACCATTATAAATGGTGACTATTGTTTTTCAGCCAATTCTATAACAAGATAAACTAAAAATTAAATGTATGCTTGATGAACCACTGAAATTTCAGTTGCAAAATTCTTTTTTTTTTTTTCATTTTACTCTACAAGTCTTTACTTTCCTTTTCCTAATAAGCTGAATGCCTTTTGGTATATTTTGTTATTCCCTATATAAGTTCTCCTCCTCCAGAGCTACCTCTGTCTCTCAAAAATACTATGTTTACAATGGTTAAACATTCCTAATTATAAACATAGTGAAGTGATAGTAAATATTAAAAAGTTTTCCCAAAGTCATAGAGATTTTGTGTGATGGTAGAAACATCTTTCTGGGTGCTTGCTCTACTGACTTACAGTATATTTATTTTATATTTCTGAAAGAACTGATTTAATGCCATTGTACTTAATTCTAATTCTTCTGTGATTGTTTCATAGCAATGCAATTTGCTGACACATGCCAACATTTGAGAAACACTGGTCAAAAAGGTCTTAAAATTCTGCCTCAGAATGTAATGTTAAGTAAACCTAACATTTAAGGATCAGATTTAAATAGAGTACCTGTAAGAACTTTTCTAACACCGAGGCTCTCCATTTTCAGGGAAGTAACTTATTTCTTCTTTCATGGCATTTTACTAAACCTACCAATTTTTCTAGCATCATGAAGATGTCACATAAAGACAAGTTAGTGAATAATTCAAAATAAAATATTGTGTAGATTAGCAACATTTATGAAATTCAGATGCCCAAAGTTAAACATGTACTTCTGACTGTCACCTACAGGAACATAAGAGATCCTGAAAATACACTCAGTGGTTATAATAGTCAGGATAGGTTAAGTTATGCTGTGGTAACAAAACCAATTAAAAAGTTTCATACAGGTTTAATTTTCTGCTCATGTAAAATCTACTATGGGTCCAAGTGAAACCCAGGGCAATGTTCCTCCATTTAGGAACTCAGCCAACCAGGCTGCTTGGATTTCCTGGTCCCTCCATCTCAGATGAGACCTCCTCAGTCATGTTGGCAAGGGAAGACAATGCTCAAAGGCTCTGTATTGGCAAAGAAAGCTTTAACTCAGCAGTGTCAGCCTGTATGTTGTATAGGCAGAGTGAGTCATATACCTCTGCCCAATTCCAAAGTGGTAGGGAAAGGTAAACCTCTTACATGTCCAGAAGAGATGTTGAATAAATATAAGCACTGGAAGGCTCTACCATAGTGGTTCACACAAAATTTCCTTTGTCAGTACCCTACATAAAATTAACTATTCTACCTTAAGTCTATCTTCACTTTCTAATTGTGTAGTATGAAATTTTTGTTATTCTTGTTAATTGTTTCTATTCTGCACTTTTAAAACATAAATTAAAGCCTTAATCATCCTGGACATATGTAATTGACCATAGTTTACAAAGTGTGTGTGTGTATGTTATACAAATATATATGTTTTAGTATATATACACATATAATAATATCAGTTAATATAATACTGCATAATGTGTATGGAAAAGTGTTACTTTCAGAAAATGGACTCTATTTGGTTTAGAAACTTCCTTCAGTTTTCCTAGTTATATAAGCACTGAATTAAGATCCTAAACCTAGATTTTCTGAGTAGGTGCTATATTCATTTCACTGTACCATATTATCATCTTTGCTAGAACTCTTTAAGATTATTTCTCTCAAATAACAAAGTCAAATTTATTTAAATATAGAATATTTTGGGTCTGATTTGCCTTAGAGTTTCAGACTCAATTTAGGGTGTTTATGAGGCTTGGAGTTGTTTTGTTATAAGGTTGCTTTAGAACTCATTAGTTAATAACTTCCTTAAAAGTCTAAAATGCATTCTGATTTTATCCCATTTTATTTGATCCTCGCATGTGCTTTTAAAATTCAAGATTATTGGCCATTAAATTAATTTTATTAAATTCCTGTAATTACAGGGTCTTAGCTAATGCAGTTCTAATATGTGCCATTTGTACTTCTTTACCAGTAAATTGAGATCTGTCAACTTTTATGGTGTCATTTTATAGTTCCTTTTACCCCAGAACTTTAGTGGTTTTTACATTAGCTTTAAGAGAAACTAAATACCTTGGAACTAGGTATTTGCTTTTTGACCAAGAGAGAAAATGAGGCCTGCTGGGGGCCCTATTGCAACTTCTCTGAACCAGTTGCTCCCCTGTTGGTTCTGGTAGCATAACCAAAAACATTAAGAATTGATTTTCTCAAATCATAGTAAACCATAAATGCAATTGTAAGTTATAATGTCCACCTACAAAGTCCAGTATATAAAAATTAGACCTTTTTTTTCCTTTTTAGCTAACTCAGGATAGATACTTTTACAAGCTCCTGTTCCAGAGAGTGGTAGAAACTTAACATCATTGTATTTCAAGTAATGGTACTAGGCACTGTCTGTGCCTCCTCTGTACACCCTTGGCATTCACCATTCCCACTCATGCTAGTAGTGTCTTATTGCCAACTTCTACAGCTCTCCAACTGAGGATTCACTTTTGGAAGCACAGCCAGGGAAAAAATGGAAGTCCTGAAGAGTAACCCTCAAACAATTATGGATTGAAGTTAGAGAAAATATATTCCAGCTTTCTAGCATCTCAGGTGGGAAACTGAGGTATATTCCACACTTTCTATAGATTACCATTAAAAGCAGTTCAGAGTTTTCTGTAGCAGTAACCAGTTCACTAATGCATACTTCTTCTTCCTTGTTTCATTTCTCCAATTCTCTATGAGGAATTCCCACAACCAATACCCAAATATGCCTCTTACATTCAGATCCCTTTCTCAAGGAAAGGGAAGGAGGACCAGTCTAAGATATATAGGCTCCCAATTTCCCCAGAACTACATCTAAGTTCCATTGGCTCTCAGAATGTCAAAACACAAATAGAGGGCTTGTATTTTATGAGATTGAATCCCAAGTATGAAAAACCCATGGTCTAAGAAACAAAGAATGGAAGGAGACGTGGCTCTGCTCTTCAACATCCCACAGACCTTGGGAAGGGTGTGCTTCTCATCCCTTCAACTTTTCAGTCTGATCGTCCTGATCCCCATGTATGTAGACACTTCTATCAAAGAAAACAATCAGAGTTTCACTCCATATAAAGTTAAGACTTCTGGCTGTTCATGTGAGCTCCTTGTACTAGCAGGCCAGGAGGCACCAACAGGAGTTACCACACTGACACTGGTAACTTTCTGTGATCATCATAATCAGTAATAATGAAACTACATAATGGGACAAAGAATATGTCTGGCATTGAGATACTCTACTAGGGTATCTCTTGTTACTCTAACCTTCATTTTAAACTGTAAGTAGGCAAGTAGAGAAACTATAGACTTATTAGTGCCTGAACCCCCTCCGTGATGGAGATAAGTGTTACTCAATTAGGAAAGCTACCTAGACCAGCAGAAGTATGAGCAAAGAATAAGAAGAGTCTAGGATAGATGATAAAAAAATGAAAATATTATTATCAATTATGGTTTAGGGCTTAAGAGAAATTGTAGGTCCTGTGGTTTGACCCACAAATCCTCCTAATATAAATTCGCCTAGGAATCATGACTGGAGAATCCTGGAGTATCTGTGCCTAGATCCTGGCTGGAAGGAATAGAGTGTGAGACACAAGTGTATCTGAGCAGTACAAGAAGTGACTGTGTTAGACATTCTTTTCGTGCTCCACCCAATGCCTTTTAGCAGTTTGCTGAGAATGTTGACTGTGACAACTTACAGATGGCCTTCTACTCTGTAGAAATTGATTGTATTTGATGAGATCTTAAATATCATCTTTTATCTTAAGGGGGGCCACAGACAAAGGCTGAGTGATGTAAGAGTACCAAAGATCATCACCCTCCTCAAAGAAACACAACTCCATTGTACAATTCATACTCAGGAGCTCTTGTACTTGTGAGATTATATCCTTGCTTAGTTCTTACTCCCTCTTTACCCTGATTTATTCCCTCTTGTACATAACTTTTCTTGGGCATTCTCTTAATTCATCACACATACTTAAATCCCTGCTGGAAAGTATGCTACAAGGAAATTTGAACTACGACAATTTTACTCAGTAGATGCTTTTTTGAGCTTTATATAGCTTTACAGTGAAAACATAAAAGACTGTCTTATTTTCGAAAATGACAGGACAAACCAAAGGTGTGCTTATTAGAGTTTATTTCGCATATTTTATCATCTGTCATACTCAAGGTCATATTTGAGAACTCTCTTTTTTTTGAGGGGGTAGGGGTTAACTGTAGCCCTATATATTAGCTAAAATAATTTGCCTGAATAATATTACATTTGAAAGGTAGGCTTGAGATCATCTTAGATTTTGGAGATAGTAATTGGAAATAGCTAGAGACTTTGGATTCATTCTACTGATGTAAGGAAATACAGAAGAACAAGTTGGAGTACCTGGATATTTTGTGTGTAAATAAAAGAGATGCCCATCTTTCTATATTTACCTACTATTTTAGTCAGCCTTTTGTCACTATGACAAAAAGGCCTGAAAAGAAAAAATGTAGAGGATTAAAATTTTATTTCGGCTCCTGGTTTTAGTGGTTCAGTCCATGGGTGGCTGTCTCCATAGCCTAAGCTATGACATCATGACAGAAGAGTGTGAGAGGAGACCAGCTCAGAACATGACAGCCAGGAAGCAGAGAAAGCTCTGTTCACCCAAAACAAAATGCAAATCCCAAAGGCCCACCCCTAGTGACTTACCTCCTCTAGCCACACATTACCTGCCAACAGTTACCACAGGGGATCTATATCAGTGCTTATATCATATCATGATCATATCAGTGAACATACCAGTGATCCACATAAGTGGACCAATTACTGATAATGGGCCACAATTCTCATAATTCAATCACTTTATCTTAGAAAATTCCTGCATTGTGTTATACATAAACTTTTGAGGAACATATACCTCCAACCTACCCACCTACCTAACACTTTCACCTGTATTTATGCTTACAAAGTCTCTTTTGTTAGGTCAACATAACCACTTATTGCTAGTATATAATTAGCGTAACACTGTGAAAAAATGCTGGGTGACAGAATTTCAAGAAAATGCCTCAGTATCATCCTTTGGGGTTGTTGATTAGGTAAGTGCTGATTGGGTAGGCTGTTCCTTTTCAATTCTCACTCAGCTGCTGTAGCTTGGTTTTATTCTGCCGTACTTATTAGGCCACCTCGTCTTGACAACCTCTCTAGTCTTCATTGTTGGCACGGTTCCCCTATATGACATGCTCTATGCATTTCTGAAAAGTTTTCAATATGTTTCTCAGAGAGTGTCCTGCTGTTCTTATCTCTGATTATCCCACATGTCATTTTCTCTCTCTTTTCCTCATTCACTGTTCTGTATGGTCAGCTCTATTCATTTATCAACCATCACCTTAAATATTACGTCCATGAGGAAATTGTTAAATATTTGTAGGTCCTATTATATTTTGATTACATAGAACCTTACATTTTAATTCTTTCAATTGCATTTTAAACCATTTGTTGATGTCAAAAAAATATGTATTCAGTTCTGTATTCACACTGCCTAACACAGAGTCTAATACATAGCAAATGTTAAGAAATGGTACTTAATATTATTGCTGCTGTTAAAAGTAGAGACAGAGAAAGCATTTGGATTCTAATCATCTAAGTTCCCAGTATCAAAAGCTCAGACACAAACACCTTTACTGCTCATTACTGATAAATAACCACAGCCTTCATATAAACATATTTACATTTTCCATTCTTCCACATCTATTGTTGATAAATGGTCCATTTTACAATGCAAATCAGTGTAGTTATTGCATGGGGAAATGGCAAATGATCTTGCAAACTATGCAGGATTTCATAAAGTTGACGAAAGTGATGTTGGAGAACTACTCAATTCAACTTAAAGCCATTGAAAAACGTCTTACCAAATGAAGAATGGAGAATATAAGCATGCAAAGATAGCACTTCAAACAAGAATAATTAGTATAATAAAGATCAAGAGAAACCCTGAGGAAAATGGTTGACATTTGAGTATTTTTATACAAATTACCCACTTTACAGCAATATTGCAAAAGTGATGTGGGAAATAAAAAATATTCTTTCAACATTTTATAGCTATATACAATGCTTACCTGAATTTTATTAGTTGTACAAAATAATATGAAATTAAAAAAAATACTTTTAAGTTTCATTTTCAAGATGCCCAGCCAAAATATTTTCTCATTGTTTACCATAAGATTTTGGTTCCCATTTTAAGTGGATTCATGTTAAGTCGTCTTTGTGATACAGGTATTTTCATATATTGGGAAATTCTTGAGGTTTCAGGGACAAAGCTAGAGCTAAATTATGGCAATTGCAGGTAGGTGACAGGACACTCTTGAGAATGAAAGGGAATACACATAATAGTCATTTAACAGGTACAACCTGAAATTGACCTAGGCAAAGAAATCATACAGCTACCTTGTTTTAAAGAAATATATATGTAAAAAATTTTATGGATTAATTTTTTTCTGATGGCATAAACAATCTGCTACTGTAGTGAGTTCCCTACTGAAAGCATTTGGCCAGAATGTATCATCAATGATAGTAATGAATATCTGAGGATCCCTTTCCAATGTGACTCATCAGATTTTCCAACTCTTATCCATCTCCAGGAGCACAGCTCTTTGATATATACTTAAAATCAAGTAGGATATGGCCTGGCTATAGAGAACCTTGGTATATATAAATACATAAAAGTATTATGTCTTTGTGTCCTGCTGGCCTTGTGTACCAACTTGATGAATGGTGTAGTAGGAATTTGATAAACATTCTTGCTAGCCTTTCTCAAATTTCATCACATTCATTTTCTGAGTAACTCATTCTACCATTTTATCTTTGATTGAGTCTTGGATTTCCCTAGTTACCCACTACAACCACTACTCAGCCTTATGGAACTAGATTCACATAGGTGATAATGGAGGGAGGACTTAAGGTCATAGATAAAGTAAAGACAAAATTTAAGTATCATAAAATGTATAAATGAAAAAAATAGAAGAGTTTATTAATTGTTTAGTATTTTTAAAGAGCAGATGCCTCCTATTCTTCTGTAAATAGAAAACTGAATGAAATCTCTACCATTCCCTTTAAGCATTGGGGTGCACCAAATATTTAAGAGAAATTTAACAATTTATTCTACTGTACTTCTGGATTAAGATGGTAGCCTGAAAGCATTAGTCTACTTAATTTATTTTCATTTCTTCATTTATAAACAATAAAACACTTATAAGCATGGAAGCAACCATTTAATATCTGGGTATCTACAAAAGCTAGAATGAAGTTGTATTTCCTCATGATCCCTGCCACTATCTAGCTATCCTAAATTCCACCACATTCCCAGCATACTTAGAGAAAACCTTATCTGCAGATAAAATAAAACAGCAGTACCAGCAACAATGAAAACTCAGAAGATAATAAGGAAAGGTGTGAAAAAGTGGGAACTTCAAATGATCCTGTGTTTTCATTCCCACTTCTTGCCTCTCCTTTCCATTCCACCTGCTGTGGCTCCTACCTCTCATTGCTTTTCGCAATTGACGTTACCTCTTTTCTAATAAGCAACTCTTCTTCTGCATATTCTAGGGGTAACATATCTTTTCTGTTGGATGTCTGAATCTTCCATTACTACAATCTTGAGAAAACTATTAACAATATTTAACCTATTGAGAGCTTGCTCCCTGGACAGAGGCAAACTATGAACTTGATGAAGAGCATCTACAAAAAACATATAACTAACATCACATCTAATGGTGATAACTGATTGCTCTCACCATTGGGTCAACTATAAAGCAAGGATGTCCATTCCCTCTACTCTTATTTGAAATAGTGTTGGAAGTTCCAGCTACTGAAATGAGTCAAGAAATAACGAAAAAGATGCACAGATTGTAAAAGGAGAGATTAAATTGTATGTATTTGCAGATGACAGGATTTTCTACATACAAAATTCCAAGGGATCTAAAAAAAAGGATACCTAAAACTAATAACTACCGCAGGGTCATAATAGACACAAGACCACCACAAAAAAGTTAATGATTTTTAAAATATCCTAACAACAAACATGTGGAATCCAAAATAAAAAATACTGCTTATAGTTATTCCAAAGTAAATTAAATACACAAAACAAAACACTCATAGGATCTGTATTCTGACAATTACAAAACGCTGATGAAAGAAATGCAAAAAGACCTAAATAAATCGGGAGACATGTGATGTTCACGAACTGGAAGAATCGACATGGTAACGAAGTCAATTATTTCAAAATTGATCTACCAGTTTGCAATTCCTATTAAAATCCCCACCAAAGGCTTCTCTGGACATAGAAAAGTTTATTCTAAAATTTATTCAAGAAAGAAGAAGCCCTGCAATAGCTAAAGCAACCTTGACAAAAATAAAGTGGGAGGATGTGCTCTATTACATATTAAGTCTTAGTGTATAGCTGCAGTACTCAAAAAGGTATTTTATTGACAGAAGGAGAGACCCATATATCTATGGAACAGAATAAAGACTCCAGATATATGCTGAACTGATTTTGGAAAAGGTCCAAAAGCATAACTAAAGGTGAGATAGCCCTTCCAACAAATGGAACTAGAGTAATTTCACATAGAGTTGGTTCCAACAGAACCTTGATTCAGACCTCACAATTAAGCAAAAATTAACTTCAAATGAATTGTGTATTTATTAATAAAATTTAAACATAAAAATTTTGGAAAATTAAAATCTAAGAAAAAGGTTTTGGGCACTTGGATTAGGCAAAAATTTCAGATTTGATATTGGATGCATGAAAAAAAAGGGAAAAAAAGAAACTTTGATAAATTGGACATTTATAAAATAAACTTTTGCTCTTCAAAAGCTTATTTAAAGTAGCTAAAAAGGCAAGCTTGAGACTGGGAGAAAGTATTTATAAACTACATATGCAATAAAGGATTAATCTATAGAAAATGTAATGAACTCTCAAAACTCAGCAATAAAAAAATTCAATTAGAAAATGGGTAAAAAACACATAGAGACATTTCACTAAAGAAGATGTACAGACAGAAAATTAGTACAAGAAAAGATCATTAGCCAATGAAGAAACGCAAATTAAAGAACTATGCATCTCTCAGAATGACTAAAATAAGAAAATAGTAACAACACAGAATGCTCTTGAAGACGTGAAGAAACTGGTTACACATACATTGCTGGTGGTCATATACATTAGTACAGCTGTTTTGGAAAGTAGTGATGAAAGTACCAAAAGTTTGGCAGTTTCCTATAAAACTAAACATGCAACTATTATAGCAATTATAACACCAGCAATTACAGGTGTTTATCCCAAAGAATGAACACTTGTTAATATGAAATCTGTACATGAATGTTCATAGCAGACTTACTCACAACAGCAAAAAAGTGGAAATAATTGGATGTCCTTCAGAAGGTGAATGGTTAAATAAACTGATATGTATATACCATGGAATAATAACCAACAATAAGATAGAACAAAATATTAAGTATATGACAACTTGGATGAATTTTCAGAGAATTGGTGTTGAGTTAAAAAAATCCAAAAAGTTCCATAATGTTTGAATTAATTTATATAATATTTAAAATGATAAAATTTTAGAATTAGAGAACAGATCAGTGACTTTTAGGGTATGGAGGGGGTTGGGAGGAAGGTAAAAGGTTCTTAAAAGTCAATAGAAGGGATGTGACAATGTAACTGTCCAGCATCTTGACTGTGGTAGGGGATATACAAACCTATACACATAATAAAATTGCATAAAATCAGACATATATACACACAAATGGACACACAACAGTCCATGTAAAACTGAGGAAATCTGAAAAAGACTATTGGATTGTCAATGTCCTGGTTATGATATTATTTGGGAGAAACAGTATGAAGTGTGCTTAAGTTCTCCTTGTGTTATTTCTTACAATTGCATATGAATCCAAATTATCTGTAAATACTTCAATTTTAAAAATTCTTGAAAAAATGTGATTGGGATTCTCAGAAAGTCAAAATATTATATCATCAATAAGATAAGAATAGGTTGAGAAGAAATGAGATATCAGATAAGTCATAAATATTCTTGGAAAATGAAAACATGATTGTCAAAATAAACTTAGAGAAAATTTGAAAGATTCCACAATGTACAGAAAAAATGAAGAGAAATAAAATACTAAGTGTGTGTATGGGGCGGGGGCGGGTATTGAAGGTCAGTCCTGGAGTCCAAACATACTCAGAGTATCATGTTTTGGATCTTCAATATTCCCCAAAGTCCAATATGCTAAAAGGTTAGTTACCTGCTGATGGTGCTCTTGGGAGGTGATGGAATGTTTAAGAGGTAGGGCCTCTTTGGCAGAAGCCAGGTCATTGAGGGCATGTCCTGGAAGGGGATGTTTGCTCCTGAGCTCCTTTCTCTCTCCCTCTCCCTCTTTTTTCCCCCCTCTCTCTGTCTTTTGCACAACGAAGTGAGCAGTCTTCTCCACTACAAACTCCCCTCTTAATGTACTATCTTGCCATAGGCCTCAAAGTAATGCCAAGCATCCATGAACTGAAACTACCAGCCAAATAAGCCTTTCCTCCTTACAAGTTCCTTATGTGAGGTATTTGTCACAGTGACCAAAAGGTGACTAACACACATGCATGCACACACAGCAGACAGAATGAAAAAGAGAGAAAGTACAGGAGGAAAGTATTAAAGAAGTCATGGGAAAAAAAATCCCTGCTCACTATAAGAGATCAAGAGATCTTTTTTTTAATTGACTTTTTAAAAAATAAATAACAGTGGAATGCATTATAATTTGTACTACACACATACAGCACACTTTTTCATATCTCTGGATATATAAAAAGTATGTTGACACCACTTCATGTCTTTATACATGTACTTTGGATAATGATGTCTATACATTCCACTGTCCTTGCTAACTCCTGCCCCCTCCCTTTCCCTCCCACCCCTCTGCCCTATCTAGAGTTTAGTCTATTCCTCCCATCCTCCCTCTCCCTACCCCAGTATGAATCAGCCTCCTTATATCAGAGAAAACATTCAGCATTTGTTTTTTGGGGGATTGGCTAACTTCACTTAGCATTATCTTCTCCAATGCCATCCTTTTACCTGCAAATGCCATCCATTTACCTGCAAATGCCATAATTATATTCTCTTTTATTTCTGAGTAAAATTCCATTGTGTATATATATGTCACAAGTGGCAAAAACATGCATTGGAGAAAAAATAGCTTCTTCAACAAATGGTGCTGGAAAAACTGGAAATCCACATGCCACAAAATGAAATTAAATCCCTATCTCTCACCATGCACAAAACTCAACTCAAAGTGGATCAAGGACCTAGAAATTAAACCAGAGACTCTGCGTCTAATAGAAGAAAAGGTAGGTCCTAATCTTCATCATGTGGGATTAGGCCCCAACTTCCTTAATAAGACTCCTATAGTGCAAGAATTAAAACCAAGAATCAATAAATGGGATGAATTCAAACTAAAAAGTTTCTTCTCAGCAAAAGAAACAATCTGTGAGGTGAACAGAGAGTCTACATCCTGGGAACAAATTTTTACCCCTCACACATCAGATAGAGCACTGATCTCTAGGGTATATAAAGAACTCAAAAAGCTAAGCACCAAAAAACAAATAACCCAATCAACAAATGGGCCAAGGACCTGAACAGACACTTCTCAGAAGAGGATATACAATCAATGAACAAATATATGAAAAAATGTTCATCATCTATAGCAATTAGAGAAATGCCCATCAAAACTACTCTAAGATATCATCTCACACCAGTCAGAATGGCAGGTATTATGAAGACAAACAACAATAAGTGTTGGCGAAGATGCGGGGGAAAAGGTACACTCATACATTGCTGGTGGGACTGCAAATTGGTGCAGACAATATGGAAAGCAGTACGGAGATTCCTTGGAAAACTGGAAATGGAACCACCATTTGACCGAGCTATCCCTCTCCTTGGTCTATACCCAAAGGACTTAAAAACAGTATACTACAGGGACACAGCCACATCAGTGCTTATAGCAGCACAATTCACAATAGCTAAACTGTGGAGCCAACCTAGATGCCCTTCAGTGGATGAATGGATAAGGAGAGCAAGGGATTTTGAAATAAGAGTCGGAAACCACTAAGCAAGATGATTTTAAAAACAAACAAACAAAAAACACATAGAGTTATTCTGAGCAAAACAAAATAATTCTTTTTTTTAATTTTTTACATACATGACAATAGTGGAACAAAATAATTCTAAACCTGCAAGAATTTGGGACATTGACTTCTAATTCGTTCTTTCAGAAGAAATTACTCAAGGATATATTCTAGCACTCAAGGGAGACAGCCTGTTAAAATTATGAATCCAATAAGATGAAATCCTAAGAGGGCAGCTGAGTAGCAGGTTTACCAAATAACTAGTCAAAATCAAAACATGGTGTTAGTGGGATCTAAATAAAATCGCTTCAATGATGGGGATATGTATCAAATAAAAGAGAACCTGAAGAACCTGAAAAGCATTAGAGACACATGATAAAAAAACACAACTGATATATATACACACACACTTGTATACACACAAACACACACACAATAAGAAATGCCAGGGAAAAAATATACAAGTCATGGCCCCAATACAAAACAAGCCAAAATGTGGAATGATTTTAATTTATGTACAAGAAAGGAGAAAGTTCACCAACGATTTTAATTTTGACTAGAGACAGTGACTCTGCATTAGGAGCACTGTGATTTAAATTATAGAAAGCAAAATGGTGGTAAAGGAACTGCAAACTATGAAAGATAACACCAGCATGCCCCTTGACTTCATAGCAAATGGTATTTATATAGTTATAATGCTGTTAAGATATTTTAGTGCTGTAAACTTTTATAATCAAACTGTAGTCAAAACAAGAGCTATAATTAAATGTTTAAGACAGATTGGCAGGTGAGAGGGAGAGAAGGACAAATATGCTTAAAATTCTTATTTTACAAATTGGGGATTTTACGTAAATTTAAAAAAATGTATGGAAGACAAAATGAGAGGTTACAGATTTCTCTCATAGTGAAAAAGTAACTGTTCAGAGCACTAAATACAGATATAACCATCAAAAGTTGAGAATGGGGATGATATAAAATGACGCTTTTTCAATCATTCTATGATGTAAAACTAGACTGTCTAAAGTTTGTATAAGAATTAGTCTTAACAAGAAATTATTCAAATCTATGTCTAACTCTCCAAATCTCTAGACATAGAAATAGTTAAACATGATCGTCCTTGGAGAGTAGAGTAGAAAATGATGAAGTGACAGACTCTCACTTTTTTTTATAAGCCAGTCTATTCTATTTGATTTTCTCCTACATGCATACATTGCATTGATCAAGGAAAAAGTATCATACAAGATTCTCTAGCATAACCCCATGGGAGACACTGGCCAAGTATCATTGTGCAAAGGGATGTAAAGTAATACAAGGGGTACATACTTAGGAAACATCTGTGATTGCAGTGAAATGTTGAGAAGGGAACAATGAAAGCCACAAATGAGGATCACAACCCAAACACCACACGTGGGAACAATTAACCTGTGTTAATTCTGATAGATTTGCTAGTCACAGTGTGACCTAATTCATCACTAAAAAAAAAATCCTTTTATTTATCAGGAAAAATAGATTTTCTTTCCTTTGAGATATTGATTTCACCTTATGTGTATAGGTCTATGTACATATTGAATTTAGGATGGAGATTAGATGATTGCTGGGTGATTTCAGTGTGACGGCTTTGACAGTCTTCAGGCACTCTACCTTTACAGTGGAGAGTTATTCTATATGTACACATAATCAACTCCCATGAGAGATCTGTAAAATAAATTATCTCTACTCTGATGCACGCACACATTGAATTTGATTTCTAGAGCCTATTCATTTGTTTTTATTCATTCTTTTTAATACATACATCTGCTTACATTTGCAGGTTTGCCTCCATCATACTCCCTTCAACTCTGTGAAAAGCTTTCTGATCTTGGCAGCTTCTTTGATGGCCTGTTCACTGATGTGGGGTCCTCAGAGCCTACTGCTAGCATGCAGGGAGCACATGAGGTCTAGCTTCTGGGCTCTGTGGTTTAAAGCAGCCTGAAGTAGCTCAGTAGGTGGAGCTCAGGTGCCACGCTCACATCCTGCCTTTGGTTGGACATGCTGCTGATTTCAGCCAAACAGCAGTCTCCATTCAGTCATTTACATGCAGGAAAATATCTTCTGAGATGAAACTCACACAGATGTGAATAATTATGGGGAGAGAGCAATTCCTGGGGGGAAGGTTTTTGGTCCATTCTGTAAGAGGAGCTGGACAAAGCTCCTTTGGAAGCCGCTGCTAGGAGGATTTGGGGTTATTGGGGTAAACTACAGAAGTGAAAAATGGTTTCTGATCAGATTTACTATACCCTTCTCTCCCTTAGGAACAGAAGTCTATGCTATATTTTGATTATTCTGGCAAGCTATTGGTCTGCATGCTTTGTATGTTTAAAAGCTTCTTTTCTTTTAAGTACATGAACTCTGGAGTCAAATTCTGGCTGAAGAATTTATAAGCTACTTAACCTTACACAGGTAAGTTATATTCTCAATGCACCTATCACCACATCTGTTGAATGAGGAGAATGATAAAAATACTCATGCCAGAGGATTATTGCAAGAAAACGAGACAACCTGTGTTCAGTGTACATACACAATGCATATAAACAATAATAATTAATAGAGATCATGACTGTTTTTCCATGAAATTAACACTAGATACAGAAGATATGTAGGAATGGCTTGTGAATGGGGGTTTGAAAATGAGAGGACAGTGAGAAAATAGCTACAAAACTTTGGGGGTTTTTTCTGGACTTTCCTGCACTTTTTCGTACTCACTCATTTACACTGTCTCATGAAGAATTGGCGTGACAAAGAGAGAAAGGCAGTTAAATAAACTTGGGATGTGGCCATAAATTTGTGGTGTTTTCAAACAAGATTATAGTAAAACAATATATTTTATTCAGTAATTTTTACAAATCTAATTATATAGGTGAATAAAAGCTGACAAACTGTCTTTGAGAGCCAAAAGTTTTTATTTGCAAAAGTTGATTTTTATGACTTTTAAAGGTCCCAGCATAAGACCCTATAGGATGCAAGTTTGTGCTGTAACAACAGATTACAAGAGAAGTCTGGGAGACTCAGACAGTGTCCTCTCCACCAGGACTGGAAAAGATTAGGGTGACAACTTAATTTAAATGCCAAAGGGGCATTATTAATCATTTTTCTGGGACAAAATCAGGACTTACCTGTGCAAATCAGGATATGCAGCCACCTGGTCACTGTGATTGGGAAAGGGGAATTGAAGCTGGACCAGGAGGTAAAACCTGGGCACTGTGAGGAGGAAAACAGGATCAGCAAAAAGAGCCCATCACCATCCCTTGCCAGAAATAGAGAGCTGTGGGGGACCAGAAATAACCAGCAGGGCATCCATCCATACTTGTCACCTGCCTGATGAGCCATGCAGCCCTTTGGGGAGAGCCTTCCAACAGTATCTGCCAGCCTGCTGCCTTTACGTCATCCAGCAGAAGTAATGGCCACTGCTCCCATAGCCTTTGCTGATCCATATCCAAACTTCCCTATGTGGACATTTTCTTTGTCAATGGGCCAGGATACTCAGAAGCCTCTGAGAACAGAGAGGCATATGGATGGGGGAGTCCCAAGTATCCATACTTGGATGGAATTAGACCATGGAGTTGAGCTGCCATTACAGCAGATTCCAGCAGAATTTTCCAGCAATGGGAAATGGCAAGATCAGGGGAGACAATGGGAAGTGGAAGACATTAGCTTACAGATAGGAAGGCTTTGAGATCCACCAGAAAAAAATCTTAATGCAGGCTTTCCCTAGCCTAAAAAAAGCAACATAACTTAAAAATGAATTTATCTTGCAGAACTGAAATAGAAAAAAGAAAAGAGGCATGCAAAAATAATCACAGTGGGCTTTCAGATTGTGGATTAGGGCTTTCCTGAAATTAATTTCCCTAAACAATTTGTTGCTCCTCATAATTTCCCAGAGGTGAACATCAAAGTTACATGTTGATGGCTTTACTCTGGAATCACCATTGTAGGTTCTTATTTGACCTTAAGGATATTTCTTACTGGCTCTAAGCTGTTAATATTCATAATCACCCACTCTTAGAACCACCAGAAACCTTTTGGAAAACATTTCTTAGGGTGAATTATGTATTTATATGTAAAGCACCAGCAAACATCCTTGTGGCCATAACTTTTGGCTGTTTTCAAACCAGATTATAGTAAGACAATGTATTTCATTCAGCAGATTTGTTTTAATCTAATTATGTAGGTGAATAAAAATTACTGCATGCTGGTGCATCTAATGTAAGTTATCTATTATTCACACCACATTTACTTTTAATATTCATGCAGATTCCCTTTGACATAACCTACTGTGTCACAGTTAATCCAATAAAGATAAAATATAGCTCAGCAAAACACCAGTCGATTCCAGCTTTCTGGTAATTATTAAAGACTATTTCACACTGGTTCCTTCAATCAATGTATTTCCCCTTGGATATGATGGTGCTCCTCTTTGAAGCTTTCAATCCTCCCAATGGATTCAGAGGAACACTCAGGACCTTTTTCAGTCTCTGGGTCTCAGAGATGGTTCAAAGAGCACAACAAGGCTTCACAGGTTTATCCTCAAAGGCTGACACTGTCTTTTTGATGTATGGTGACTTAAAAAGTCATCTCCGGTAAAGCATGTGTTTGCTACCAGTCTATCGAATCAGCCATTTATTCAACTTATCTGTATTCACCCAGTGCACCTGCTAACAGCTCAAAGGAGAACACACACTGTCTCCTGCTGGACTGACTATTGATTTGATTCCCTCCTCTAATTTTATATTGTTTTGCTGCCCTGTGGATGAAGCAACTCCTTTACTGGATGAAATGAACATGGAACCCGTGAACTGATGCCCTTTGACTATTGTGTTCAAGAGCCCAGAGGGCAGCAGACTCTTCACAGGTTGAGGACAGCTGGGCTGACAGAGTGGATCCAAGCCTTCCATTCCCAGCATGCCCTGCTTTTCACTTTTGTCCACCTGGCAGGCATTTCATTGTAGGGACCCTGCTAGGAGACTGTAGGGAGATCACGAGGAATTCCCAACCTCATAATCAGAAGCTGGTGATAACCAACATCTACCAATGGATTAGACATAGGGATACACTAACTCCCTCTCTGCCTCTTCTTAACTATTTCCACGCTTTAAGGAAACTTTCCTTTATATTCTGTAATCCTGAACATAACTCTAGCTGGGACATTTCCCTTTTCACTTGTCCTCCATTGCCTATTTTTAATTAAAATAAAATGAGGCTACCTCAGTGCATCATGAAAATCATCATCATTTATGAAGCCCTTCCTCATTAATTTAATCTCTGGTGTGGTCATATAGTTTGATTAGTATTGTGTCTAATGCTTTAACTATAGAAAAGACAATTTTGATGGATTCTGATGAAAAAGGACAAAGACAAGGTCAATATTTTCTCTATGCAATATTATATATTTTAAGTAGAGTATTTATTATTTGGGGATTGCAATTTTAGTTGTAACACGAGAGATTTTAGGTGTAAGAGAGATTGTGTCTGCTCCTGGTTCCCTTCCTATTTCTATAGCAAATGCACTGATTCTGTCCACAATACTCTTTTTGCTTTGTGCACATTCTCTAGGTGAACTGATTCAATCATGCCTCTCATTATCATCTACATGCAGAAAACTTCTCCAGATTTCCTCTATGCCTAATTTCTCTGCTGGGCACCAGTCCCTATAGCTAACTCTGGAATAAGTGTTTCTATTTATATCGGTTGCAGGTGACTTAATCTCAGTATAATCAGTTTTAAACTCATTATCTTTATACCTGATTCCTTCTTAGTTCTTTGTCTGTAGCATTGCTAGGTACCAAGTAAGTTTCTGATCACTGGAATTGATGCTCCAAGTATAATTAATCTCTAAGTAATGGCCATTAAGTCTCAATCTAAAATATTCTCTGTAGACCACCATATCCATCTCAGGGTCCTTAACCCTAACCACTTCAATCAACTCTAAATCTAAACCATTATTCTTTCTTGCCCACTTCTCAAAGGCAGACACTATCCCAGCTTCCTTATGATTGTTACTTTTTAAAAAAAAATAAGCTTTAACCATAACACTCATCTATATTGTTCCTGCCTAACTTATTTATTAAAAAGTCTAACTTCTGTAATAAAAAGTCTAATTGCTTGCTTAAATTGTTTTATTGCCACCTATTTACCTTCAGAATAAAGTTCAAAATTGTTTTTAGCAATGTGTAGCAAACTGACTTTAACCAATTAAGTCATTCAGTAAGTACTGGGTTGTTTTTAATGAGCACTGATAGTCATTAGAGGCAGATGGAAGCTGGAATTTCCACCCTTATAACCTCCCCACCATGAAGCATATCCCATTCAAAATCAGTCTTAGGGTCAATTTCTGCCAGAGAGCAAAATTATAAGACTTACACTTCGAGATAACTTATAATGAAGATATATCTATTAGTGTGAGGAAGACTAGATGTGCCTTTGTGGGCTCTGAAATACAGGAGAGGGCCACAGGCAAGGACCAAGAGTAACCTCCAGGAGCTAAAGGCAACATCCATTGGAAAGCCAGCAAGGAAATAGGGAGTTCAATCTCACAACTACTGGGAATTGACTCTGCCAGATAGCAGATGTTTTAGGAAGCTGTTGATTTCCCATAGCCTCTGGATAAGATCTCATGACTAAAGACACTGATTTCAGCCTTGTTACACCCAGAATAGGAAAATGCTTGAGCCCACCTAGACTTCTGACCTACAGAACTGTGATATAATAAGTCTGTATCATTTTAAGCTGCTAAATGTGTGATTATTTTTATAGCAGCAATATAAAACTAATATACTCATTATAAATAAAATAGAGAAATAAATTGTGATCAGTTCTTACAATGGGCTATTATAGAACAGTATTCAGTAAACTTTTGTTCATAGGCCAAATTTGATATCTACTTATTTTTGGAAATAAAGCTTTATTGGCACAAAGCCATGATTGTTTGCTTATGTTTTGTCTATGGCTGTATTTATTTATTTTTTGATATACATGACAGTAGAGTATATTTGACATGATATACATACATGGAACATAACTCAATCTAATTAGGATTCCATTCTTGTGGTTGTACATGATGTGGAGTTTCGTTGATGATGCATTTGGCTGCTTTTGAGCAATGGTAGCAGAATTGAGCTGTTGGCACAGAGTTCAATAGCCCTCAAATCTGAAAATATTTACTACATGATCCTTTAAATGAAAAGTTTGTCAGCCTGTGCTGTAGAGGAGCGAAAAGCAACAAATATTGTGGATGGACACCATGAACATAATGGTGAAAGAAGATGGAAACAACAGAGAGTCTAATGCATGATTTTGTTTATGTTAAAGTTTACAACTGGCAAAACTAATCTCTTCTTGCAGGAGTCAGGATAGTGGCAGCCATTGAAAAAGTGGGCAAGAAAGAATAATGGTTTGGAGCTGGACGTGAGGGAGTTCCAAGATGGTGGTTAAATGGCTTTGGGAAAATTGCACAAAACACAATTTACTCAGTTTTTTAGATGTACTTTATTCTTCAATAACAAAAATTAACTTCAAACAGTATTTCTTTACCCATCTGTTTAAAAAATATATTTAAAAACATAATTTAGAAGCCCCTAGTAACACTGAATCTAAAACTTTAAATATGTTTAGAATGTTCTCTTGAATCTATGCAAGAAATTTGAATGTCTCTAGTGGTTTCTCTACTTCTCTTGCACCGGCAACCTTGACACCAACTGGGAACTTGTTAAGACTGAAGACTCTGGGCATTATCTCAAATGTGTCGAATCAGAATCTTATTTTAATAAGATCCCAGATTATGCTTCACTACATTAAATTTGAGAAATTCTGCTCTTATGGATTTGCTGGGTCACTGCATCATTTCTCTACATGACCAAAAAGGCAGCTCTTGGCAGCCTGCACTCCCCAAATGTGTCATGTGCACCCTTCAGGGCAGCTCTGGAAGCAAATACCCCTGACCCTACTTCTTTGGTTAAAGCTGTCTGGTTTCTGTATCAGGAGAAGTTGGGGCCCACCTTGCTCTAATTTACATTTGCATGAATAAAATGACCCCAGATTTATCTTTGTTATAATAATAAAGGGAACAAACATGGGAAGCTTATCAGTCATAAATATGCCAACCTCTTTCTCTAGCACCTTGCAATTCGGGCCTCAGAGGGAATATAAACATATCCATGGATTAGTTTTGTAATCTCAAAGGGTCAGTTTTTCATCTTCAGAGAGTAGAAACAATGAGAAACGTTGTCTCTGGGAGAGTTAAGAGCTCCATCATATGAGAAATAAAACCATGTTTTCTCCTCTAGAAAACTGAAGAAAGGTCATATATCACAAAACCAGAGATGGGAAAATAATAACACTGTTCCATTAGTAAAGAAGAATAGAAAAATGACCCTTGCTGGATAATAGTTCTTATGTTAATGACCCAGAAATCAAAAGGCAAGAAAGGAGTGTTAAGGGATTTTTAGTAATGTCCTGTGATCTAAATGTTTATATTCTTTACTACATGTTGATATTGCTTGAAAATGTCCATTGTACTGAATATAGTTGCCATTTGTTGCTCCTATCAACTCTGAAATTGCCTTGTATAGCGGAAAAAATAAATCACTCGAGGATGCAAAATATGAAAGCCCTGAGTTTGGGGGAGCAAGGATATTGAAGGAAAAGCACTAACCCTGCTCTATAAAGTAATGGAGCTATGCCATAAAACCAGAAATACCCTGTGGCAGTAGGTAATTGAGCAACCAAGTGGAGGACCAAAACTGGTATTGCAGAATGGCCAAAGAGGTGTTTCTCTGTTAAAATTTAGGTTTTGTGATTTTTGTGCATCGAGATATAAACCCCTCAGTTTTGCTACTTCTTCAAAATAAGTGAGTGAATGAGCAGACACAATAGTGGGTAAGCGAGTGAATGGGTGTGATTCTGTCCTGAAAATCTGTGACAGAAACTATATTCCATATTGGAGTCAGGAAGATATGAAGAAGACTCTAGGTTCCTGTGAGAGTAGGATCTATAAACTGAACTACCCTGAGCCCACAAGAACTTTGTGTTCCTTTATGTTCCTCTAGTCTAAGAGGTCCAAAGACTTAGGCACTTGGGAATTGCTGGTAATTTTATAGAAAGTACTAGATTTAAGGGATGGTGATTTGAGCCAAACAACTACAAACTAGAGAGCAGGGCAGCCCCACTGATCTGTCCTCCCTCATCTGAAAAGACAAGATTGTAAAAAGTGGCTGCTCAGGTATACGTTGGCCATATTGTAGTGTGAGAAATTATCATGGAGGGGCTGGGCTTTCTTGTGTTTATGTAAAAGCTTGGCAATTATGACTTATATTCTTTCACATTCAAGAAGAAAAGGATACTGAATATATTTAATCTATATACCAGAATGCATTTCATTGGTCAATTATTAAAATAATTGTACTTAAAGAGAAGTATTTAGCTATGGTTCATTGTTTATATTTTGGTGCTCTTAATTTCCCTTAAAACACTAAGTACTTGGTGTTTAAAATAATATGTGTTTTGGTTTTACAACTAGGGGCAGTTGGTTGCTGTAAATTGTAATCTGCTGTTCAACAGTAGTCATCTGACATTATACAAGAAAGGCCACATTTCAGAGGTAACTGTTAGAGGCATGTTTTTTAATCCACGTCTTTTATTCATACTGGCATTCTTGTTAATCAGCATAATGGATGCTAGAAATAGATTTTCATTGGAGAAACTGGTAACTTTTAATGAGCATAATGGGTATTGCATTGGTAAAAATTAAGGGCATTTAAGGTATGTGCACTGGCTGATTTATTTTGTGATACCTAAAAGATCTGAGAGCTAGGACTTCTTCAAATTCATAGAACAGATGTAAAAGCTCTTCCTGTCAGCTTGTTAATGGATGTTTATTTACTAAGTACATGGGCTACATGGTTAAAACACATTTATTTGGTACATATCTGTCCTATATATGTGATAGCATTTGTCTGAGACATGGTCTGAAGATAGAATAACTGTCCTTCCTGGACCTGAAGCACTTCAGCTGTTGCCATTTTTTTAAAGCAAATAACCAACAGGTGTTCATGACCAAATTTACTAAGATCACTTTTCAATAATTGTGAAAACCTTATTTACATGCATTTTTCATCTCTATCAGTGTTCTATCATCAGATTGATATCTCTGGGGGGGGGGATGTTCAGATATTGGAGTTGGAGACCATGAGGGTGTTCACTTTTGGCAATTCCCTGGGTGACAATAGCTATCATTTCCCAATTTGGTTTCCTGATGCACTTCTGTCTACTTAGACCCATCCCATTAGTCTCCATCTGTGGGATATGAAGATTAACCTTGCTCAGTGTTATGCTAGAGATTTGAATTGGAGATCAATTTCCTTTAGGGAAGAGACTATCAATCAATGTCATCCTTTTATTTTTGCAATACCCACCACACGCACAGTATGGTTTCAAATCCTCAGAGAATTATCAAAATTGCCTACATTACAGTCCATGATCTCCTAGAACTCAGGGTCTACACTGGCATAGAGGATTGGGTGTGTTTAATTCCATTCTCTAAAGCTAACCTTCAGTGACAGCTGTCTGTGGCTTCATTACTGCAGGCAGAGGTCCCATGTCCCATAAACTTTTTTTTTTCCCATGCCATTCCTCCTGCCCTTCATCTTTTCTTCTTTTATTTTTCCCATTTCTTCCTTCCTTTTACTTTCCCGCTCTACTTTCCTTTCTACTTTCTCTCTTCCTTCTATCTTCCTTTCAAATAATGTGAGATTTCCCCCAAGATATAAAAGCTTTTAATCCACTGTTTGTTTTGTTTTCCTGCTCTTCACCTCCTGAAAGTTAAATGGCTTCATTTAATAACAAATATGCTTTCTCCTTACAGAGCCTAACTGTTGGAAGCCAGTGCTATGGCTTGAATATGAAACTCATGGTAAAATTTGCTGTTGTGGCAGTGTTGGGAGATGGAGCCTTTAAGAGATAATTAGGTTGTTAAAGGGTTTAATACTTTTTTTCCCCATAGGATTGGATTAGTTGCCAGGAGAACATGTTGTTGCAAAGTGAGGCTGATTCTAGTTTCCTGTCTTTCTGCACATGTCTGCTTGAACTTTGGGACTAATAGAATAGTGAGCTAAAATAAACGTCTATTCTTTAAAACTCTCCAAGTCTCAGATATAGAGAATGTTATAGCAACTGTTATAGCAACTGAAAATAGATCAAGACACTAGATTTTGAGTCCTTCTTTCTTTCAGGTCATTCTAAGAGCAACTGGTCCTCTACCTTCTCCAAGACTAGATACACTTCCTAATAGCATACATTTACCTGAACCCTTCACTTACAGAAGCTCCCTGCCTGCATCTTGCTACTTTAGGACATAGGCATTTGGGGGTATGACACTTACTGCTAAAATGTCCTGATTCTATGGCATGGACCAGGCATCCAAGTTATCTCAGCCCTAGTTTCTTCATTTCTTCATCCATAAACTAGAGGCTATGATGTTGATACCACACTCTATAGAAATGTTGGGTGTTGCTAATAATTCTGCTTTATTTTTAACCCAACTCCTGAGGTCTGTTCTTACTGGAGGCCATCCCATGCATGTCTCTGCACTGGGATGACCTGCCTGTGTTTATTCATTCATCAGGTCTGTCTGGTGACCTCAGTATCCCTTCCCCTTCAGAGCATCTAACCCCATCTCTCTCTCTCTCTCTCTCTCTCTCTCTCTCTCTCTCTCACACACACACACACACACACACACACACACATGGCTGAAATGATCACAGGGGATGCTGTCTCTTTCCATTGTTTGTGTTCCCTATATGCTGGGGGTCCTAGAGATAGGATCCATTTTAATTAGAAAGATCAATAATTCATTTTCCATTTTTTTCAGTTGTTATACACTTCTCAGGACATATTTAGGCTCTAGATTGATATCTACCTACTTGGGAATGTTTAGAAATCTTAGGCATGGATTAAGATTTATGACTTGGGTTTGAGAAAACTAGACTTCACTTACTAACTTTGCCAATTAGTAACTATGTGAATATGGGGCATTTTGACAATTTTGAGCCTTAGTCTAAATCCCACCTATTTATCTAAAGATGGAACTATCTTGTGGTAGAATGAGGATTGTCTGGGCACCAGAGATGTTGATTGAAATATTGCTTCTACTGCTTATAGAATGAACAATTTTGAGAAATTTCTCTCTTTCTGCCTGTTTCATCATTTAAAAACTGAAAATAGATAATGCACAGATGATTTTGTTTCTTGTGGTAAAGATTAATAAGTAAGCTCTTTTTGTGGAACTTTAAAAGTGAACAGCTGCTTCAAACTCAAGTTGAATACCTCCTTCCCAGTCACCGGCTGCCAGAAACTCACTGAAGCAGATCAAATGTATGAAACACAAACTTCTTACCTTTATGAGAAGTATATGGCCACAGGAGCTGCTGCTGCTGACACTCTGGGTGAAGAATAGAAGGGTTATGTGATATGAATCAGTAGTGGAAATGACAAGCAATATTTTCCTATGAAGCAGCCTGTCTTGACCCAGGTAGCTGTATAACCGCTACTCAGTAAGGGGCATTCCTATCAGAGATTCTTATTATAGACCAAGGAGAACTTGGGAAAGGAAGTGCACATCTGTCCCATGTTACACTGTGGAGGACAGAGTGTTCTCAACTTGGGTAGTATAGAAGGAGGAGGAGGAAGAGGAAGAGGAAGAGGAAGGGGAGGAAGAACTTGAATAGGAGGAGATTCCTGGATTGACACATCACTGTGCTGCATCACCTAAGGCCCCAAAGAGCTAACAAAACAGGCAAAATTTCAATTTTTTTAAAAATAAAAGCTCTCAGAGATTCTACCTCTAAGTATGAAGCAGTCAAAAATAAGATTTTCTAATGGTAATAAACAAACTAGATCAGACTTTAAAATGGGAGTTGAATGAGATAAATTCTATGAATACATTTAAACATCAATGGCTTTGCAAATGTTATTTGTAGGTCCAAGAAGAATGCCTTTACATAAGGCTAGTCAGTGTTCAAATGGGTCAAGGAAAGAAACAACAGAATCTCTCTCCAACCTGCTTTTCATGGTCCCTCTAGCTTTATTAGATCTCTCCCTCTCTTTGTTTAGTTCTCATGTCTTCTCTCTTGTACTGCTCCTGTGATCCTCTTCTTCCTCTCCTTTCTCTTTTCTAGAGAAACTACCCAACCCAAATCGATAAAAAAAAATAGCAACAAAAATTATTTCTCTTTGAAAATATCTTTTTCCTTCTACCTTCACTATTATTTTCAAGATCTTTTCTCTCAGGCTTTTCTTTGTGAGGGACATACCTAATCGAGTTGTGTTCATTGTGATGTCATGAAGGGTAGCAGAGTGTCCCTGGGACATCGCTCATGTCTCAAGGGTAGCACAGTTTTGTGCTACCCTGAGGCATTGTCTGGGGTAGCTGGTCTCCAAAACAAGCTTCTTTTTAATGTTAGGGCAACAGGCAGGACACAATTCTTTTGATAAGTCTACTAATGGATTGAGGGAGTTTATGGGCAGAGAAGAGCTCTGATAAGATTTCTTGTTTCCATTCCAGCTGAGCTTCTGACCCTAGCCAAAGAGATTTTAATCTCTGCACCGAGGAAAGATACGCCCTCACCACTGTACATGGACACAATACAATCTTTTAGGGGCCCAAATAGAACAAAAAGAGATGGAGGAAGGGACAAACGTCTCTTGGGACAAACATCTCCTGGCCTTGGACATTAGAGCTTCAGGTTCTCTTGCCTTCATATTTGGGTTTGAAGTTACACGTTTAAGCTCTATTCATTCTCAGGCCTTCAGATGTGACTGCATGATGTCCTTGACCTTCCTTGTTCTCCAGCTTGCAGATGGCATATAATGGGACTTAGTCTCCATAATTGGGCAAGCCAATTTTTTTTTTACAAGGAAGGCCCCCTTTATCAATCTACCTATTATCTGTTTATCTATCTTTCTGTCTATCTTATCATACATCTATCCACCCATCCATCTAATTAATTTTATTTCTCTGAAGAATCCTGCCTAAAACAGCATCACAATGCTTTCAACCCTTAAGAAAACATCACTCCATGGAAACCAAGAACATTTGTGATTCAAAAGCATTCCCTTCTGATTGGTGAATAAAGAGCATGAGGAATAGATCTCTGTGTGCAAAGAAAGCATTATAATCAGAAGTTCTTCCTAAATTTAAACATGACCAAACACAGTTTAAAGATAAATATTAAAATTGAGTGTATATTGGGAGTATACCCTGTGTCAATTTAGCATCTCATAACATTGCCTCTAAATAATCTAGATTGCAGGTCTAAACTCAAATACCAGTAGGAGGCAAGCACAGAGCCTTGATGAGAGAAGTTGCCTGGTAGGGACTTTGGCATTAGGAGAGAGCAGACATCTAAAGGGGTAGATACAAATCCACTCTGTTAGCTTGATGCTCAGTGTTGTCATATTCTTCAGTTTATCAAGAGAAACTGGATTTTCATGTGAAATCATTTTAAATATTTATAACTGATTGTATAAACATGCAAAGCAGTATGTGAGTCAAGTGGTTGCTGTTTTGTAATCACTAATATACTTTATATTTTTTTAAAGAAAACTGATTCTCAGCAAGTTGCCAGAGATAATTGTTCTAAACATGCATAATGGTAGGGCCTCGTCTAAAATTAATTTATTAAGACCAAGACCATGGTCACTCAATTCCTAAAAATATACTGATAGAACCTAAGTTTGATAGATAAAATAATCAATCTCAATTCCTCACTCCCCATTAAATGGAAATGTATTTAAGTGCCATTACCATTGGCCTTGTGGTGGGCAAAATATATTTGCCCAACATTGACTTTAAGCTTGATTTTTTGGTTTGCTCTGACCAATGGATGTTAGTGGACACAACTCAAACAGAGGCTTAAACTGCTGTCATGGTTGGTTTTGCCCTTGTTTGCTATCACTACGAGAACAATATGCTCAAAGTAGGTGCTGGTATCTGCAAAATATGATGCCTGAACCTCAATTGCAACCCAGAACTAAGCCAAATAGGGTTCAGACTAGCTGAGCCCCAGCCATCTGCTGGTGAGCATGAAATAATACTCATTTTTATATGCTGCTGGGATTTTTGTGGTTGTCTGTCATGTACTGAGAGCTTTTAAATAAATACACTAAGGATTATGCTCCCATCCAGACTAGGGGAAATTTACATCCTTAATGAAACTCCCACAACCACCTCCTTCACATGAGACATGTAACAACGCACCACAGACAGGGCGGCTTAAGCAACAGGATTTAATTTTCTCACAGTCCTAGAGGCTAGAAGTCCAAGATCAAGGTATTGTCAGATCCGGTTTCTCATGGACTCCTTTTCAGCTTGCAGATTACCTACCACCTTCTCTCTGTGTGCTTAGAGGGTTCATTCTCTGGGTGCAGGTATCCCCGGTGTTCCTGTGTCCAAGGTTTCTCTTCTTTTATGAACACACCAAATTGAATTAGGACCTGTCCTACTGGCCTCATTTTAACTTAATCATTCCTTTAAAGGCTTTGCCTACAAATATAGTCACATTCTGAGGTAATGGGGTTAGGATTTCAATAAGTGAATTTTGGATGTGATACGATTCAGCCTGTAACATACAGGGTGCCTTTTGATTAGAATGACCATTTCTTGTCCATACCTTGATGCAGCATGGAATTGTACTAGACCCTGTGATAATTAGTGTAAACTAAGACTGGATAGATAACTAGCCTGGATATATGGCCATGCCATCCCAGTGTGCTGGTGGTACAATATGTATTTAGTCTCCTTTTCTGGGCATCCAGTTTAGTTCCAACAGTTCTGACTACTGTTACAAAAGCTTATCTAAGCTCTCAGGCTGATTAAGGAAGGCTTTAGCTGACCAAGGTGAAAAAAGATTTAATTAACCTCCGTGAACACTATGCCCAGAACCTGCCTTGTCTGCTTTCTCACTTCTGCCAGTTGATCCCCTATCACCTGCCATCAAGAGTTTGTTAAGCACATATGCCCCATCCCTTGAGCAGCCTTTGCTTTATATTTTACAAACTTTGAAGTCAGCTTAGTTGTCCATGCTGTTCATTTGCAAGAAACAATGAAAGCCTTTCCTAGAGATGCCTCTCAACCTGGACTGCAGTTCATAATCACATGGGAAATGCGGACACCATCCTGATGCTCGTACATACTTCTCTTGACCAATCAAATTAGAATCCTTGGAGGTGAAATGCAAGCATCCATATTCTTTTTCTCTTCTGCAGTCAAATTTGGGACCAAGCTCTCTAGAACACAGTTATTCTGTGTGCTCCATGGCTCTGGCATCCCCAGGAAGCACATTAAAAAGGCAAAATTTCAAGCTTTATCCCAGACCTACAGAATCAGAATCTACATTTGAGCAGGATCCCTGGGTGTTTCTTACCCACATTAATGCCTGAAGAACTCCAAGCTAGATCAGTTGTTCTCACCTTGGGAAGCATATTAGTAATGCATAGGAAGCTTTTAAAATGCCTGTGTTCTGGCTGTACAGTAACCAGATTCAGTAACAATCCTGGATGTAGTTCAGTTACAACTCTGCACATGATTCAAATCCAGAACCATGGCTCTAGGCTCTAACAAATATCTGTTGTGGTTGATTCTATGGTACTGAGGGTGATGGATCAACCACTGAGCTATACCTCTAGCCCTTACTTTTTACTTTGAGATAGGATCTTACTAAGTCACCCAGGCTGGCCTTAAACTTGAGATCTTAACTTCCCAAGTAGCTGGGATTACAAGCATGGACCACTGTGCCCAGCATATTTACCTGTTTGGGGTGGGGGAGGGGCTGGGGATGGCATGGGATTGTTCTAGGGATTTAGCCCAGGAGCAATTTACCACTGAGCTACATTCCCAGCCCTTTTAATTTTTCATTTTGCCATAGTGTCTCCCTAATAGTTTAGTGACTTGCTAAATTGATGAGGCTGACCTTGAATTTGCAATTCTCCTGCCTCAGCTTCCTGAACTGCTATGATTACAAGGGAGTGCTACTGCACCCAGCTTTATCTCTGAAGCACATTTTCCCAGCATTCAAATGCCAAGGACTTAAATGGGTTTGAGCTATGGTGTCTTCTGATTTCAGTGTCAGCCAGGAGTGACAGTAGTCTAAACAAACTGTGGAACTATTATGATTTAAACTTCTCTGCTGCATTGGTGTGTCCTCATTTGTTAGGTGCCTGGGAATGGTGCTTCTTGAAGTGAGTTCTAAACAGAGGGTCAGAATGAGTATTCAGAAATTTTTGCAGGTACCTTCTGAAAAACTTCTGCCACAAGAAAATCTGGATCTGCCCCTCCTGCTATTGACTATTTGGGGCAGATCAAGCTTCAACACAAGGGATACTCCATCATTGAGCCCCATTCCTAGACATTTTTATTTTAAATTTGGAGGTAGGGTCTCAAAACCTGTGGGCAGACACTCCAAGTTGTGAATCCCTAAGTGACTGGAAAGGACTTGGGGATTGAACCACCTTCTATGGTGCTATTGAATTGTTTAGCTACACTATATAAATATTAAATATATAACAATACATGTCTTAGGGATCAATTTATGACCTCACAAAAGTAATGGTAAAATCCTAGCCCCTAGTATCTCAGTATGTGACCTCATTTGGAAATAGGGTCTTTATGGAAGTAATCAAGTTAAAATGAGGTCATTAGGACAGAACCCAATCCAATATGACTGGTGTCCTTATCAAAAGGGGAAATTTGTACACAAAGACAGATACAGGGAGAGAAGATCATGTGAAAGTATACATAGTCAGAAGAAGACCATGTGACTGTAGTGATCTATCTACAAGTTAAGAAGTGACACAAATTCCCAGCAAATGCCTAGAGCTAGAAGAGGCAAGAATGGAGTCTTCCATAGGAAGGCATCACTGTACTGAGGACACCTCTATTTCAGACTTCTAGTCTCCAGCACCATGAGAGTAGAGATTTCTAGCTGGTGTTTAAGTCTCCTTGTGTTTGATACTTTCTTATAGCAGCCCTAGGAAACTGATGGAAGTCAGGTAAAAAAATGAATTTAAGATGACAGTCTCCAAAATGAACCAAAAGGGGAAAGAATGTCAAATGAAAGAGGAATTTTAAAGCTAAATAGCTCTTTTGGCAGATTCTTTTTACTGATAAATATAAGTATAGAGATGCTTAAAATAAAAAAAAAAAAGCTGAGGAGCTCTTTGCTTAAAGATGTAATATTTTTCTAACAAGCAATGAATAGAACTTTAATTTAGAGCTGTTTGTGGAAATGTGTTTTCTCCTTTGAAATCATTAAAACATACATTGTTGCTTTTTTATGCTAGTTTTATGATGCATGTTGGAATTCTGAATTAAATATTGTTTAGATACTTATGCACCCAGAATTGTTTCACAAGAAGACCTAAGACAGGGCAAAAGAATATCGTTTTATACAGAGGCAGTGAATTCTTATTCAAAGGGCAAAATGTGTTTTACCATAGTGTTTTATTATAATATCAAAATGTTTTGATAGGCAAAAGACTATGAATACAGAAAGACCTCTGTGTTCTGCAAACCCTGATAGCAAGTACATTTGCCAAGAAATCAGATCCTCCTTTTTAAAACATGTTCATATCTTTTGTTTCATTCTTTTCTTCTGTGCCAGTAGACCTCGCAGTGCTAAATCCAAGGGACCTAGAAACCTTTTCATATTTCCCCTCCCAAGAGCCTCAGATGAAAGTACACATGCTAACTTTGCTGAGCTTTTTCATCAGCTCCTGAAGTTTCTACAAAAGCATGTTGCTGACCAGGAAACTGGGTCAGGCAATTGTTCTGCAATAAAGATGATCTTTTGAAGTGTCTCAGCAGCAGCCCACCTTTAACAGGAGTCCCGTGGATCATGCTCTTCACAAATTGAGCTTCAGGCCTCAGATATTATTTCTTCTTCTTTAATAACAATAAAAAAACTTTGCCCTTATTTTTTCCACCTGCCTTTGGGCTTTCTGATTGATGAACCTATTCACTTAAACAGAGGAAAAAAATTTTTTAAATGCTTTAAAAAATACAACCACTTCTTGAAATACATTTGCCAAGAAAGCTAACTCTAGCAACTATGAAGCTAGTGCATATGAAATACTGCCATGTTACAGGATTCCCACTGTTGGCTTGGGCAGAACCTCTAATGGGCCATTTGACTGTGGTTAGGACAGGATTTATTTCAAAGTCAGGGAATTGTCCAGATCCTGGGATTTCTCAGCCCCCTCCCAACAGAGGCATTTTCTCTTTTAGTTCCCAATCATGGAAGAAATAAGTTGTGGTTTTATTTTGATTTAAACTGACAACATTAGCATATTCAGAGTGAAATATGTATAACTGAATGGATCAGATACCCTTTAACAGGGACATGAATTATGAATCAATGCAAGAAGCTGTCACCAGCTATGTTACCTTGATATTAATGGCACAAGTAGTCAATGTTGGAAGTATATGAGGCTCCTTTTCTATAAACCTGTGTTATCTTTCAGAAATGAGATAGAGACAGAGAAGGGAGAGAGGGAAGAAGGATGAGAACAGGCTGGAGAGATGGAAGGATGATACTATTTATGAGGATTTCTCTCAACATTCAATAGAATTCAAATAATTCAGTTGTTAGAGTTCCCAGCTAAGGCAGGTTTACTCAGATCATGTAGCAAGAACAAAAAGGCATCCTTACTAAATTAACCTTATTGGTCTATGATAAACGTCATAGAGGGCTAGGAATGTGGCTAGATGGTAGTATGTTTGCCTAGCATGCCCAAGGCCATGGGTTCAATATTCAGCTAAGGTTGTGTGTCAACAGACTATGGCCACTGGTCTTTTCGTACGGCATGAGAGAAGAATGATTTTTGCATTTTTAAATACTTGAAACAAACTGAAAGAACAATATTATTTTGTGATGCATGAAAATAATTCTATAAAGTTCAACTTCAGTGTCCACAAATAAAGTTTTATTAGAATACAGTCATGACCATTCCTTTATGTAATATCCTTGGAGGCTTTTGCCCAACTCTGGCAGTGTTGAATAATTATAAGAGAGACTACAAGGCCTAAAATATTTACCATTTATCTTTTTACAAAAAAAGTAAAATAAAAACCTCTCTGACTCTTTATTTAATAAAATGCAAACATATATATATATATATATATATATATATATATAAAAATTTGAATATCTATCTATCATCTATCTATCATTTACCTATCATCTATTTATTCCCCTTCTTTCTATGATAGGCAAACTTTATCATGGCAGCATTTCTTCTTATAGCCAAAGTAATATAAATGATAATACATAGTAACTATATAACTTTATCCTCTTATTTAATATTTATAGTTAAAAGCAATACTGTCTAGATGCACAAAATTATTTTATTCTATGTACTTATCCTGATAAAACTCAAGGTGTTCTGATTGACAGGATAGTATATATTCACCCAGAGTCTGAGCCATAGTGGTATCAGTATGCCTATAACAGCAGCTTCAAAGATGACATAAAAATGTTAGTAGTGAAGACACTAAAGCCTTAAATGCCCATCTGAGGTGGTAGAATTCATTTCCTGTCACTTGTAGTTAGATAAAGACTTAAATTCTGGCTTTCAGTGAGCAGGGGAGGGGGTATTGAAGCTATGTTTTAAATGAATATTCAAAGAAGGGCTTAAGGAACATTACTTCCAGTGGGAGCACTTTGATCCTAGAATTGCAAAAGTTCCTTTCATTTAATTTTTATAAAGTGACTAATGGGAACTTGGAGTAGCCAACTCAATTCAATTTGGCAAATGTGTCTCCAATGGCATGATATAACAAAGAATATATCTGGTTTTTGTCCCTGGTTACTGGCACAGAGCTTGAAGAATCCTTGAAATTTTCCTGATAACAATGTTTTCTGGTAATTCATAGTGAGCTCCTTTCTACCATAACTTTATGCTAATGAGGTGACTAAGGACAGTTCCTGAGAGAGTCTCAAGTGAGGGGCTGGTAATGTCAGAAAGTCTAAGCACAAGGTTAGAGGATTGGAACTTTCAGTCCTTCCCTTCACCCTCCTCCAGGAAGGGGAGTTGGAGATTGAATTCAAACATGTGACTAGCAAGTTAATCAGTCATGCTTATGCATTAAAATCTCAATACAAACGGAACTACAAATTCAAGAGTTTCCAGGTTGTTGATCATGCTGATGTACTGGGAGAATGTCTTAATCTGACCCCACATGGATGGAAGCTCTGTGCCTCTCTTCCCTCAAACTTTACCCTCTTCTCCCTTCCTGAATTGTATCTTTTATAATGAAATGGCAATTTAAATACTATGCTAATAGTGAGTTCTATGAGTCATTCAAAGTGAATCACCAAACATGAACGGGGTTGTGAGAACCCTCAGATTTGTGTCTGGCTGGGCAGTATTGAAGTGCCTGGAGGACACCTGGGCCTTGCAGCTGGCACTTGAGGTGGGGCAGTCTTATTGGACTGGTCCCATTTACCTGTGGGATTTGCACTCTAGGCAGTGTCAGAATTGATTTGAACTGTGAAACTCCCATTTTGGTGTCTGGGATTGTTGTTGAAATGCATATGCTAACTGTGGGCAGGGCCCGTGCTAGATATTGAGGATAGAGAATGAGTAAGGTGTGCCAGTCTGGTTCTCAAAGTGTTAATGACTTGGTTGTGTAACTTACTAGCATTTAGAAAATAGGGTGTTAGCATAAGTGGCAAGTCTCCTATTATAAGAAGGGAGCTAGAGGAATAAAATGTGAGGCAGAAGCACAAGATCCTTGGTTTCAGTATTTACACATAAAATGCACATGAAATCTAGGGCTCCATTCCTGTGTCATCCCAAGGTTTTATGTGTGCCAGCCCTCATTATCTATTTGTCATTGACTTTGTGTTCTGAGAGATTTCTTTAGCTTTGTATACTTGGATTATTATTCTGTAAAGGGTTTGTAGTGGGTAAAAGCATTTGATGCTGGGAAAAGTGGGAAAGTTTTTTCCCATGGTGAGTGGCTCCAAGAGCCCTCACCAGGGTCTAGTTAGCCACTGGGATTCAGAGGATGTCTAATATTCATTTGCGAAGGGTGGTGCTCTTCCCAATGAGATAGATTTGAAAGCAAATTGAGTGGAGTAGGTTGTAACTTTAAGTGAGAAATTCAGAGTCAAGTGGTATGATTCTTGACTCTAACTTCTCTTAGGAGAAGGGCAGCATTGTTAAGTCAGTTTCTAGTGCGGGATGGGTAGAGATGGAGGGTGAGGAAAGATGTTAGCTAGAGAAAAAAATGACCAGAGCAATAACAACAAAGCTGCAAAATAGGAGCTGGAGCAGGGGTGTAACAGCACTTCTAGCTATTTTAAGTGGAAAAGAACTTAATTCTAGGATTTAGGTATTTATGAAATTCTGTTTGGATTGGAGGAAATAGGCACAAGACTGGGGCCACCAGTAATGACTTTTAACACAATTTGGCAGAAATAGCTCACCCAGGTTGCAGCTGCCTCTGTCACCTTGAGAGCCAAGGACCCAGGATACCACCAATCCCAGAGCTCATTCTAGGATGGCAGCATTTCAGCTTCAGTCCATGACAAAAGACGTCCACATGTGGCTGCAAGAACCTCACCACTTTTGAAGTCCTTAACCACTTCCTCTCTCTCCGTTCTCTTACCACTTAATTCTGTGCAAGTCACCAGGGATTCTAACTCACATTGGCAAAACTAGTGAAAGAGCATTTGGAAAATGTGATTAGTGTCTTTCTAACTCCTGCAATACAGATAGAAATCAGAACAGATATTGAAAGGTGAAACCAATTGGCCTTAGCTTGCATGGGTTGGTAAAGGGTAAAAGATATTTGAACTTCTTTGTCTTATCATCATAAACCTGTACTTGAGAAACTTAGACATTTTTATGTTCTTTATCATTTAGGACAACTATTGCAATATGATCAAGAAATTAGATTTTAGTCCACATCCAAAGATGAGTTTGTAAGTGGAATGGATGTCTACTGCTTTAATAAAAAGGCCTCTGCTCACTTACACATATGGCTTTTACTTACAGTGGCAAGTCCAACTTTCAGTAGATGAGCAGTCCTTCAGAGAATTTTAAAGCATCAGCATATTTAACACAATTAAATAGTTGTATGAACCAGGTGCAGCAGCACACATGTAATCCCAGCTACACAGAAAGTTAAGGGAGGAGGAGCTGAAGTTTAAGGCCAGCCTGGGCAACTGAGTGAGATCATATCTCCAAGTTAAAAATAAAAAAGGCTGGGGATGTAGCTCAGGGACAAAGTCCCCTGGGGTTCAATCCCCAGTACTACTAATAATGATGATGATGACTAAACAGTAACTATACTGCATTTATGTATAAGCATATTATTAATTCATATAGCATGTCCATGATCTTTAATTTCTTCTCATTCCACAAGCATTCATGAATCATCTGCTATTTGCTAAGCACAATGGAAAAAAAAGACAAAAGATTACTTTCTGAATGCAAATTGTGCAGTTTATTAAAAGTATGACAATTAATATTTATATTGTTATTTAATCTTTATAGGAATCTTTGAGTATAATACTATTCATATCCCAATTTATATAACCTATCTGGGGTACAGAGAAGTCAGTAAATGACTTTTTTTTGTACCAGTGATTTAACCACTAAAACATTTTCCCCAGTCCTTTAAAACATCTTTTTTTGGGGGGCAGGTACCAGGGATTGAATTCAGGGGCACTTGACCACTGAGCCACATCCCCTGCCCTTTTTTGTATTTTTATTTAGAGACAGGGTCTCACTGAGTTGCTTAGCACCTCACTTTTGCTGAGGCTGGCTTTGAACTTGCAATCTTTCTGCCTCAGCCTCCCAAGTAGCTGGGATTACAGTCATGCGCCACTGCTCCCAGGCAAACATTTTATTTTTTATTTATTTATTTATTTTTTGAGACAGGGTCTTGTAGCTTGCTCAGGATCTTGCTAAATTGCCAAGACTGGCTTTGAACTTGTGATCTTCCTGCCTCAACCTCACAAACTGTTGGGTTTAGGGTGTGTGCCACTGCATCCAGCTAATAAATGATGATTTTGAAGTTGTCCCAGCTGGTAAGAGGCTGTGGAATGATGAGAGTCCTGCTGCAAACTGCACACCTGAGCTCTGGACAAATGTTGAGCTGCAGACACAGGTGAGAGCATTCACTTAAATTTTTCTTTAGTCTGAGGAACATGCTTCAGAGAAGTAACCCAGAGGGAGAAGGTACAAATTGCTATTTTAGGTGGAGTTGAGAGAAATTGATCTGGTAACCAAAGAAGGAAGGATTTGGGGGCGGGGTGGCAGAAGACCAGTATGCATGCAGGCCCAGAAGGATAGCTAGACATGACACAATTGGGAACTTATACATAGTTCTGCATAGTTTGAAATTTGGGATTACATGAAGAACTGGTGATTCTTTGCAAGGAAATGAACTAAAATCAAAAGGCATAAAAGGATTTTAAGCAGATGAGACACAGGATCTTTTAGAAAGACTCTCTGGAAACAAATGCAGGATCCTGTTCTTAGAGCAAGAACTCCTAAAACAAAAGTGAAATCATTACCTGCTATTCCTTGGCAAGGATTCAATAACATATAGGTTGAAAGTTAATGCAAAACACCCTGATTTTTAAGTCATTAAAGAACTCAATCTCCCATTGATTTCTTTCCAGCCCTAGTAAAAAACTATTTGAGATCCAGGGAAAATCTATGAAAGATAATAGGATGAGTGTGTGTCTTTCCATTCTCCAGTCTCCATACCTGTATCAAGTTAAATTAGACTGATTGCTGTTTTCTCTCTCCTATGTGGAAACTGATGTGCATTGATGAGCTCTGGGATGGGCCACATGCTACACTCATTTTCAAAACTTGATGAGTCCAAGTTGGCCAGTGGATTAGCCCCTGTCTTCTAAGACCTATAGAATGAGAGGTACCCTTTTGCAAAGACATCTTCATTCCAAAGAGCTACTGAGGCAGCTTCTGGAAATGAAGAGCCTACTCCAGGTCTTATGTTCCACTCCTGCAAATAAATCACATGTGACCTAAAATTTAGTGAACAGAAGAGGAATGGTCTTTGGGAAGACAGAGTTGTTTAGGGGTTAAGAGTTCACCCTCCAGATTCTGAACTCAGCACAGAATAACTTTGTACCTTGTGGCAAAGTATTTAAGCTTCCTCTAAACTCAGTTTCTTCATCCTTAGAGGATAAAATAGCACCTCTTTTGCAACATAAAGTAATCCATGTAAGTTATTAATATAGTGCCTACCACAAAGTACCTACTCAATAAAATAGTTGCTGACTGTTGTGCTTTTGTATGCACAGGAGGAAATGGCACAGACTGAACAAATTCTTGTTCTCTCACAAACCAGGCCAGGATAATTACAGATTCCTGGCATTTATTCACTCCCTGTGGGGGGAAAATTGTGGATAACAGTTGGATTATTGTGAGGAATGTTCCTTGGGCTACTTATTGACTAGGCTGGATCCAATCCTACTCTTCTATGAAATACACATAGGTCTTTGGGGTCTCAGCACGTTGTTTGAGAGCATCATTCTGCCTGCAACAATTCCCTCTGCCTGTCCCAGGCAAGCATCATGTTTATATGATGTTAAGAACTCTGCTTCTGTCCTCTGCCCTTCCATACTCACTCTCCACTCCTCCCAAACACAAGGAGCTCACCACTGCTACATAGGAAATGGGGCTTAATTCTTATTGGTTTATTTACTCCTAAAGCCCTTTGTTTGTGTGAGGGAGAGATTGGTAGAAGGGTTACTGGGGATTGAGCCCAGGTCTGCTCTACCACTGAACTATATCATTAGTCCTTTTTATTTTTAATATGGAGACAGCATTTTGCTAAGTTGCTAAGACTGGCGTCAAACTTGTGATCCTCCTGCTTAAGCCTCTGGAGTTGCTGAGATTATAGATGTGTATCACTGCTCTTGGCTCTAAAGTCTCTTTTTAAAAATGTCATGTAATAAGTGGACAGGCTTTTAAAATTTGATTAGGCAAAGACAAAATAATACTAGACTTTTTTTAGAATGCCAAACTGGTGTGTGCTGAGTAAAATGAAATTATGTTGCAACTATTAAGCACCATACATGCTAAATCAAAACATATTCAATTTATAAACCTACTGAATGATTTTTAGTTCTTTATTCAAAGTGAGATTGTCATCAACAATATTTCTAGAGTTCCTTTCCCCGTCACTGTCACAAAAACAACTGGTATTTGCTGAACTCCAATCTTAATTTCAGGATAAGATAATCAGAAACAAAACTTTAGGAAATCTAAATGTCTACAAGCAAAACACAGAAGAGAAAATATCAGAACAATAAATAACATTTGAACAGACAGTAAGCTCAATCTATGGTAACTTGAGTTCCAGCAACAGGAGTGAACCAGCCTTAGGCCAGCATGTCAAATAATTCTAGTACCAATTCTTGGTGCTCTCTGCACCAAATATTGTTCAACAAATATTAAACACCAATGGTATGCCAGATATATTGGAGATTATAAAGACAAGTGTTTGCTTCTCATGTTTTGTGCCTTGGTACCCTGTTAAAATCAATAAGTCCTTCACCTCTTTCCCTATGGATCCCAGTGTGAAAATAGGCTAGCCTTGGTGGTCTTCCGTATGATCTCCTCTGTTTATTTGCAGTATAATAGGGACCTGAATAAATTGTAAAAAGGTATTAATTCCAAGGTAAACCTCTAAAAGTTGATGGCAGGCTTGTGCACTGACATTTTTGAGCAAAGAAATAAGTCCCAAATCTTGACTCTGCTGCTTCTATGCAAGGTGAACTATGAGTCACTGAGTAGGATGTTTTAGGCTTGGGCAAATGGTTGGTGTTAGTGCTTTTCAATCAATCTGCACAATTTCAGGTCACTTACAGATGCATAGATATTATGGTCTTTTGGGTAATTTATGAATTCCTGGGAATTCAAAATGCAGAGTCACATTAGAAGCTGGGAGTGACTTCCAGGCAGTAGTGTTGGATCACAAGTCACAGAATGCTGAAGTGAAAATCAGTGAGTCTCCATTTTGTGGGTACTCAATCACTTAAATCAACAGTTGTTTCTTGGTTTTATGTTTAAGAAACAATAAGATGTAATGGAAAGAGGGTGGGTTGCAGATTTCAAAGTAAGTGAAAAAAACACTTGAACATGCAGAAGATGGAGTAGGTGAGAATAGGTCCTAGACTCTGTGATTCTAATCCAGGTCAGGAATTACAGAGAATGAGTTCATCAGCCAGAAGTGAAATACCTTTCTAAAACCCAGGGTGTGTGCTTTTTGACAAACTGAGTTCTGAGATCTTTTAAGGGAAGTCTCTGACATCCGCATTACTATTATATAGCAGCATGTGTGGGAACTTCAGGGCATGTGTGCACGAGGGAAGCAAGGATACAACATTTCCTGAAATCCTGGAAATAAAATGTAAAGTAGAAAAGATTTAGTAGATGACCAACCATAAAAAGGAATTGAAAGCCTAGGACTTTATGGTAAAATTTCATAAAATCATACACATGGAGGTTTTGGGTTTTGTTTTTAATGAATCCCTTCTCAGACACACCTGAAATACACCCAGGAATCCTTATTTCTAGCAAGCTCCCCTGGTAAGGTAGTTGCAGTGTCTGGGCCTCATTCTTAGAAGAAGATTTAAGATCTTTGATGTCTTTATGATGATGTCAGCCTTGCCCATTGTCACATGACTGGGTAGGGCATCAGGATAGGAAGGTTTTGTAAAGTGGGCACACTTTTCTCCTAATCACTAGACAATGCAGTCCGGACAAAGCCAGCTCTGCCTTCCCCAAGGACCTCCTATTAGGTGGAAATTTTACATATCCACCCCCCCACACTCTAGCTTAAAAATTAAACTGAATTGGAATTTGACAATTACCTAGAATATGGTTGCAATAAAATAGATGATGATTTGGGAATAATAAAATTTTAGAGCTTAATTTAGTCATAGCAAGAAAGACATCAATGCCATTTTTCAATTTGAGTTCCAGGTTGGGTTTAGTTCAAGGTTACTATGATTGCTTGAATGTCTTTCTTACCCATTTTTAACAACCCCCGAGATGCTTTCAACACAATAAGAAATGGAAGTCCAAGGAATAAACTGGTATTTCCATGTAGTCCTCTCCATTCTTTAAAGCTATAAGACTCTAAATTTGAATCCTTTGTTTTAAAACATCCTGAATGGAAGACCATAGTTTCTGAAAGCTAGAAGTCGAGAGAGCAAATATTTTGACAGTTTTCATATTGATTGTGTTCAGGATAAGAATAATGATATAAGCTGCCTTTTAAAAACTGTAATTTGTATGGAATTTTCAAACCGAGTTTTCTATGAGCTCTCAAAATATTTTTCTTCTTTCAGTGAGAAGTCCCTTTACTTTGAAATGAAGGGGATAGTTTAATGAAAGCAAGCTATTAATGACATAATGGGAGAACTTAATAAGACCCTTGGCCCAGTGCTTCACAAAGGTGTCAGTCAGACAGGTGGCAAAGGTGATTTGGCTGACAGGGTCACTGCCATTCAAAGCCTGGGGGAACTGACACTGAAGGTCAACAGTTGCCTCCCTGTAGAATAAAAATGAGCAAGACTAAGTGGTATTTCAGAACTAAGTCATCCAAGAAGGGAAAAAATAACCTATCAAAATAATAAAGATTTTCTTAACAGAAGTTGTACAGAAAGCCTATCTATTCTGTCTCCTGCTACTGCAGGTCAGATACCCAAAGCCCGGGAGGGTGATTCAGAAATTCTGTGAGGCCCAATCTAAGGATTGACTACCTCTCCCAAACTCACTGGTGTAGAAGAAGGCAAACTTGTTCTTGAGTTTGTCCTAAACTTTTGACTTGGGAACTCACTGCCTCACAGAGTGACTTCCTTCCAAGTACAAATGTTCAGATTTCTTTTTCCTACTCTTCAGTTACAAAGATCTCCACATCTGTTTTTCCAGCTCTTTTTATATTTCTAAAACTTATCCCAAAGTTCTTGATTCCTGAAGGCAAAAGTATCACAATAATTATGGGAAAATGGACAGGTAGATGTGGTTGGTGTCTTAGGGTACATTCCAGTACTGGGAGAAGTGGTTGGTGTCTAAGAGAACATTCCAGTTCTGAGTGAAGAGGAAGATGAGTGACGAAGGACAAAAACACTCTCCAAATGCCCGGTATGCCTCTGATGAGAAATGAGTGTTGGCTTAGTTCTGGGAAGCTGTCATGGATCGTGCTGACCCATTGAGGTTAGACATTTTTTTTTCCTTAGCAAAAAAAATCACTTTCTAAATCCAGAACATTTAGGTTTGCCATGGAAGAGAATGTTTAACACCTGCAGGATGATTAATTAAAAGTATGTTTTTACAAAAAGTCAAGAAATACTAGATGGGAAATTAGGAAAATGACCATTTTGGCTCCCTCCAACCTTGGCATTATAAAATTACATGATACTGTCATTCTAGGAGACAAAAAAAAAGGCCTAATCATTCAGATATTTCTTGGTTTTGTAGATGGTTTAGCCTTTACTACTTTTTTCCAGCCTCTTGCTGCTCTCACTAGTTTTAAAAGATGAAAATGATTCTAATCATTTTATTAATATGTATTAATTATACAAATTAATAGGTTTTACTGTGCAATTTTCATACATGCATATATTATGCCTTGGTCTTGTTCAGCCTCCCTTCAATCCTTTCTCATCCTCCCCTCTGTTCCTCTCCACACAGCCCTCTTCCCACTCCCTAACTGTCCCTCTCTACTTTCACATCATCTTTTTATTTTATTTATGCTTTTATTAAATTATTTTTAGTTTCCACATATGAGAGAAAACATGCAGCTCTTGTCCTTCTGTGTCTGGCTTATTTAGCTTAGCATGATGTTCTCCAATTCCATCAATTTTCCTGCAAATGACAATATTTCACTTATCTTTAGAGCTGAATGATATTCCACTGTGTACATATACAATATTTAGTTTATTCATTTATCTATAGACACCTAGGCTGATTCCATATCTTAACTATTGTTAAGTAGTTACCATAATAAACCTTGAATACTGAATTCATTATCTTTGTATGTATAGCCAGGAGAGGCATAGCTGGAACATGCAGTAGTTTTGTTTGTAGTTTTTAAAGATTCCTCATATGGTTTTCCACAGGGGATTTAATAATATACATTCCCACTACCAGTGTATAAGAGTTCATTTTTTCCACAACCTCGCCAACATGTTATTTTGATTTTTGTTGTTGTTGTTGTTTGTTTTCTTTGGTTTTGCTCTTGGTTATAACCATTCTGACTGGGATGGGATGGAATATCAATAGAGATTCTACTGGCATTTCTCTGAGTGCTAAATACATTGAGCATTTTTTCCTTATATTTATGGTCCATTTGTACTTTTGAGAAGTGTCTTTTAAGATAATTTGCCCATTTTTTATTGGATAACTTGCGTTTGTTATTGTTAACTTTTTATATTTTTTAAAATTTTGATTTGTTATATATGACAACAGAATGCATTACAATTCATATTACACAGACAGCACAACTTCTTTTCATATCTCTGGTTTTTTAAAACTTCTTTATAGAATCTAGATATTAATCCTCTGTAGATGAAAAGCTGTTACAATTTTTCTCCCATTCTATAGGTTGTATCTTCGTTCTGCTGTGCACATTTTATTTATTTAAAAAAATTATTTGTTCTTTTAAGTTATTTACAAGACAGTAGAATGTATTTTGACATATTATACATACATGGAATATAACTTCTCATTCTTCTGATTGTACATCATGTGGAGTTACACTGGCTGTGTATTCATACAAGAACATAAGAAAGAAATGTCTGATTCATTCTTTTGTCTTTCCTATTCCCACCACCTCCCTTCCCTTCATTTCCCTTAGTTTAATCCAAAGTACTTCTATTCTCCTCACTCCTTCTGTTATTGTGTATTAGCATCCACATATCAGAGAGAACATTCAGCCTTTGGTTTTGGGGGATTGGCTTATTTCACTTAGTGTGATATTCTCCAGGTCTATCCATTTACTGGCAAATGCCATAATTTCATTCTTTTTAATGGTTGAGTAACATTCCATTGTGTATGTATACCACATTTTCTCTACCCATTCATCATTCCAAGGGCACCTAGGTTTGTTTCATAGCTTAGCTATTGTGATTAAACTGCTATAAACATTGTCACCACATCACTATAGTATGCTGATTTTTAAGTCCTTTAGGTAGATACCAAGGAGTGGGATAGCTGGGTCATTCTAAGCTTTTAAAGAATCTCCATATTGCTTTCCAGAGTGGTTGCATGAATTTGCAGTTCCACAGCAATGTATGAGTGAACCTTTTCCCCAATATCCTTGCCAGCACTATTGTTACTTGTATTCTTGCCATTCTGACTGGAGCAAGATTAAATCTCAGTGTAGTTTTAATTTGCATTTCTCTAACTGCTAGAGATGTTGACTATTTTTCCATATATTTGTTGATCAATCATATTTCTTCTTCTTTGAAGTAGCTGTTCAGTTGCCCATTTATTGATTGGTTGGTTGTGTGTGTGTGTGTGTGTGTGTGTGTGTTATGTTTTTTGAGTTCTTTATATATCATGGAGATTAATGCTCTATCTGAAGTATAGGTAGCAAAGATTTTCTCCCGTTCTGTAGGCTCTCTCCTCACATTCTTGATTGTTTACTTTGTTGTAAAGAAGCTTTTTTAGTTTGATACTACCCCATTTATTGATTCTTGCTTTTACTTCTTGTGCTTCAGGTGTCTTTTTTGAGGAAGTATCTTCCTAAGTTGACATGATGGAGATTTGGACTTATTTTTTCTTCTAGTAGGTGCAGGGTCTCTGGTTTAATGCCTAGACCCTTGACCTACTTTGAGTTAAATTTTGTGCACAGAAAGAGATAAGGGTTTAATTTCATTTTGCTACATATGGATTTTCAGTTTTCCCAGCATCATTTGTTAAAGAGGCTATAATTTGTCCAATGTGTGTTTATAGTGCCTTTGTCTAGTAGGAGATAACTGTATTTATATGGATTTGTCTCTTTGTCTTCCATTCTATACCATTAGTTTTCATGTCTTTTTGGTGCCAATACCATGCCATTTTTGTTACTATAGCTTTGTAGTATAATTTAAGTTTTGGAATAGTAATGCTTTCTGCTTCATTTTTCTCGCTGAGGATTCCTTTGGCTATTTTGGGCCTCTTATTCTTCCAAATGAATTTCATGAATGCTTTCTGTTTCTAGGAAGAGTGTCATTGGGATTTTAATAGGAATTGCATTAAATCTGTATAGTGCTTTTGGTAGGATGTCCATTTTGACAATATTGATTCTATGTAGCCAAGAACATAGGAGGTCTTTTTATTTTCAAAGGTCTTCTCCAGTTTCTTTCTTTTTTTAACATTCCAAATTTTATTTTTCCTAAAGTCATATAAATCAATTTTTGCAGAATTCTACATAACATGAGGTTTGAAAATACGTAGACCCACTATCTGTCATGTCCTGTGAAACCTCATGAACTTAAATACATATGAATCCCTTAAAATTAAAGAAAACATGTTTATTGAGGCATATGTCTTTTTTAGTATTATATTTGAACTATAAGTGTAAATATATTGTTTTATGCAGGTTTGCTGACTGGGGACACAGTGTAATCTCTTTTAATGCTGAATAATAATAATGGAAAGCAGTGAACTTGGGATATGGAAATTTTTTGTGGAACAAAACCTCTCTCACTCAGAAAAACCAATTGCTGAAATTCCTGGTACCAAAGTACTTAAGGTTTGTTTTGATTTTAGTAAGAAATTATATGCTGTAAGGAGCTAGAGCTTCAAAATTTAGATGATAGCTAGCAAAATAGATATTTACGAACATGGAAAAACATAAAATCTGAGGTCAAAGTCTCTCTGTATTGCAGTATTTAGATTTGGTCAGCGTGTGTGCACACACACTCAGTGATGGACTGAAACACAGGGCCTCATGCATGCTAGGCAAATGCTCTCTACCACTGAACTATACCCCTAACCTTTTTTTGTATTTCCATTTGTTCTTCTCCTTCTCCTCCTGCTTTTTACTTTTTAAATTTTAATTTGTTATATATGACAACAGAATGCATTGCAATTCATATTACACATGTAGAGCACAATTTTTCAAATCTCTGGTTATACACAAAGTAGAATCACATCCTTCATGTCTTTGATACATTTTAGAGTAATGATGAACATCACATTCCACCGTCTTTACTATTCCCCTTCCCTTTTCCTCCCTCCCTTTTCCCCTTTGCCCCATCTAGAGTTCATTTAATCCTTTCACACCCCACCCTCCACAGCATATCATGGATCAGCATCCTTAAATCAGAGAAATCATTTGGCATTTGGTTTTTTGGGGATTGGCTAATTTCACTTAGCATTATATTCTATAGCTCCATACATTTACCTGCAAATGCCATGATTTTATTCTCTTTTAATGATGAATTATATATATATATATATATAATCACATTTTCTTTATCTATTCATCTACTGAAGGGCATCTAGGTTGGTTCCACAGTTTAGCTATTGTGAATTGTGCTGCTATGAATATTGATGTGGCTGTGTCACTGTAGTATGCTGTTTTAAGTCCTTTGGGTATAGACTGAGGAGTGGGATAGCTGGGTCAAATGGGGGTTCCATTCCCAGTTTTCCAAGGAATCTCCATACTGCTTTCCATATTGGCTGCACCAATTTTCAGTCCCACAAGCAATGTATGAATGTGCCTTTTTTTCCCCCATATCCTTGCCAACAGTTATTGTTGTTTGTCTTCATAATAGCTGCCATTCTGACTGGAGTGAGACAAAATCTTAGTTTTGATTTGCATTTCTCTAATTGCTAGAATGTTTAACGTTTTTCATATATTTGTTGATTAATTGTATATCTTCTTCAGAGAAGTGTCTGTTCCGTTCCTTGGCCCATTTATTGATTGGGTTATATGGATTTTTTGGTGTTAAGATTTTTGAGTTTTTTATATATTCTAGAGTGTGGTATGAATTTGTTCCCAATTAGTAGGCTCTGTATTCACCTTTATGATTTTTTTTTTTTGGTTGAGAAGAAGCTTTTTAGTTTGAATCCATCCCATTCTTGATATTAATTTTATTCAATTTATTATTAATTTAATAATTAATCTAATTGTTATTAATTTAATGATTTACTAGTTTAATATTAATTAATTCTTGATATTAATTCTTATGGTGTAGGAGTCTTATTAGGAAAGTTGAGGCCTAATCCAACATGATAGAGATTTGGGCCCATTTTTTCTTCTAATAGAGGCAGTGTCTCTCGTTTAATTCCTAGGTCCTTGATCCACTTTGAGTTGAGTTTTGTGCATGGTGAGAATAGGGGTTTGATTTCATTTTGTTTCATATAGATTTCCAATTTTCCCAGCACCATTTGTTGAAGAGGCTATGTTTTCTTCAATGTACTTTTTTAGTGCCTTTGTCAAATATAAGATAACTGTAATTAAGTGGGTTCGTCTCTGTTTCCTCTATTCTGTATTCTACCAGTATTCTGTATTCTACCAGTCCATTTTGGGGCCAATGCCATGCTGTTTTTGTTACTATTGCTCTGTAGTATAGTTTAAGGTCTGGTAAACAGCACCCCTTCATGTTCAAAACACTAGAAAAACTAGGGATAACAGGAACATATCTCAAAATTGTAAAAGCTATCTATGCTAATCTCAAGGCCAACGTCATTCAAAATGGACAAAAATTGAAAGCACTCCCTCTAAAAACTGGAACAAGACAGGGATGCCCTCTTTTACCACTTCTATTTAACATAGTTCTTGAAACACCTGCCAGTGCAATTAGACAGACAAAAGAAAGTAAAGGCATATGGATAGTTAAAGAAGAAATCAAATTAGTATGAATTTGCCAACGATATGATTGTATAACTAGAAGATCCAAAAAATTCCACCAGAGAGCTTCTAGAACTTGTAAATAAATTCAGCAAAGTACAAGTTACAAAATCAACACTCATAAATCAAAGGCATTTCTGTACGTCAGTGACAAATTCTCTGAAAGGAAAATACCCCATTTGTAATAGCATCAAACAAACAAAAAAACAAACAAACAAACTTGGGAATCAACTTAACGAAAGAGGTAAAAGACCTCTACAATGAAAACTACAGAACATTTTCTTCTGTTTAATTGCTCTGGCTAGAGTTTCAAGGACAATGTTGAATAGAAGTGGTAAAAGAGGGCATCTCTGTCTTGTTCCAGTTTTTAGAGGAATTCTTTCAATTCTTATTTAGAATGATGTAGGCCTTGGGTTTCGCATAGATAGCTTTTACAATGTAGAGGTATGTTCCTACTATTCCTAGTTTTTCTAGTGTTTTGAACATGAAGGGATGTGCAGAAGATTTTTAATTTGATGCATTGCCATTTGTCAATTCTTGCTCTATTGTCCTGTAAGAATCTTATCTAGGATATTGTTGCCTGTGCCAATACTTTAAAGTGTTCCCTCTTTTTTTTTTTCCAGAAGTTTCAAATTTTCAGATTTTACATTAAGGTCTTTGATATGTTTCAAATTAATTTTTGAACAGGCTGAGAGATAAGGGTTGAATTTGATTCTTTTAAATGTGGATATCTAGTTTTCCCAGAACCATAAAGAAGTTGTCCTTTCTTCAATGAATGCTTTTGGTAACTTTGTACAGAATCAGTTGACTGAGAATACATGGGTTTATTTCCTGAAACTTCTATTCTGTTCCACTTGTCTATGTGTCTGTTTTTATGTCAATTCTATGCAACTTTTGTTACTATTTCTCTACAGTATGCTTTAAAGTCAGATATTGTGATGCCTCCAGGATTATTTTTTTTTTGAGGGTTGCTTTGGCTATTTGGGGTCTTTTGTTTTTCCATATGAATTTTAGAATTGATTTTCTAGTTCTGTGAAGAATGTCATTGGTATTGTGATTATGATTGCATTAAATCTGTCAATCACTTTGGGTATTATGACCATTTTATCAATATTAATTCTACCAATCCATGGACATGGGAAATTTTTCCACTTTCTAGGGTCTTCATCAATTTATTTCCTCATTGTTTTATAATTTTTATTGTAGAGGTATTTCTATCATCAGTTAGGTTATTCCTAGGTATTTTGTTGCTCAAGCTATTGTGAATAGGTTTATTTTTCTTATTTCTCATTATTGGTATATAGCAAACCTACTAATTTTGTATATTGATTTTATCATATTATTTTCCTCAATTTTTTATCATTTTTAAAAGTCTTCATGGAGTTTTTAGAATTTTTTTAATGAATGAAATCATATCATCATCAGCAACAGACATAATTACCTTCCTCCTTTCCTATTTGTATATATTTTATTTCTTTACCTTGAGTAATAGAGCCAAAATTTCTAGCACACTATGTATTAAGCATGGTGAGACTGGAACCCTTTTCTTGTTTCCAACCTTAGAGGCAATGCATTTAGTATTTCCCAATTCAGTAAGATATTAATTATGGGTTTGCCATATCTAGCCTTATTATGTTGATGTATAATCCTTCTATACCTAATTTATTCATGGCTTTTATCATGAAGAGATGTTAAAATTTATTGAAGGTGTTTTTGTTGTTGTCGTTGTTTTCATCTATTGAGATGATCATGTGATTTTTAGCCTTAATTCTTTTATGTGCTATTGATTTACATATGTTGAATCATCTTTGCATCCCTGGAATGAAATGGAAGCAACTTGATCTTTTTAATGTGCTTTTTTTTTTTTTGACATCCACTACAGTTTTATTTATGAGAGGTGCAAATCTGAGACAATGTCTCAATGTCCAGTGACTGGGAAGCAAGCGGGGACAGACTATAGAAGCCACTCTGCAGAGTGCCCCAGGGCGAGACAATGAGGGAAATAAGGCTGGGCCTAGGCTGCTGTAGAGGTTTCATCACTGCAGGGTGGGGATAGGGTGCTGCCTGTAGTTGCAGCTTTCAGGGAGACACCCCTCCCCATTGCCCGCCCAGGGCCTGCTCTTTACCAGTTTATTCTCCACTTGCTGTTTTCCATACTCACTTATTGATTCAATGATTCAACAAATGCTGACTAAGACTTGGCCTTGGGACAGACACATCTCCCTGTCCCTGAGAAGCCTACAGTTACACAGGTGCTGTGGGACCCCAAAGAGGGGCTTGACCTCCATGCAGATGGCATTGATAAGGAAGCTTCCTCACAGGGATCCATACCCTCCTTCCTTTTTACATAAAGAAATACAACCAAAAAATTTCAGTCAAGAGACTGACCAAAGCAAATAGGCAAATGCTCTGACACCTAGCCCCACAGCTCCATTTTTACCATTCTCTTCCGCAGAGTATGGTGGTAACCTCAGTGTGCTGCTCTGTGTCGGGCTTTTGCTTTAATGTTAGTGTCTCCCTTCTTTCTGCCAATCTTCTCTCCTTGGTGGGACTGCTGCAGAGGGTTCTGTGCCACAGATGCCTCTCCCTGCCCCTCTTTGGTGTGCATGTCACAGCCCTTGGGTCGCCAGCAGGGAGCACTTCACAACCCTCCCCAGCATCTGATCTCTCTCTAAGAGAAGATTCCCTCCAGCGGGGTCACCAGGTCAAAGGGTGGAAATGTGTTTCTGGCTCTTGAAATAGGGTCAAACTGGTTTCCCAAGGCCTCACACTAACTTCTGCGTCTCCAGGAGCCTGGGGGGGGGCATTCTTTCCTGCGTGTCCCCAAGCCTCAGCTCCACTTGGGATGGCACACCTGCTCCTCTTCTGTTGGGGCCAGGCCAGCAGACATGCTCATGGGACCTGCTTCATTCACTCATCTCTGAAGATGCCTTGGTTGGAGAGGATAGGCTGGGGCAAGGAGGCAGAGGTGGGAGCCATGGTGGGAGGAGAGCCACTGGGTCCAACACAGGGGGTAGCCAAGAATCCTCACTAACCTTCTTCTCTGGGTTGCTCAGTTTAGACTTGACATCCTTGACTTTCTGAATTGCTTTTAGTACTTCCACAGTGTCCAGCTCTTTCTCTGTGGTTGCTGTGTCATCCAGACAGACCTCAGAAGCCTACTCTCCGAACTGAGCAAGCAACTTGGTCTGGTAGTCAGGGATGATGCTCAGAGGACTTTTCAGCAGGGTCACATGCTCCAGATATGGGAGGCTGCCTATGCTCCTGACCTCTTCCATCTGCTCAATCCTGTTGTTACTGACGTCCAGGTTGACCAGGGAGTACAGCTTGTGCAGGCCACTCAGACTGTCCAGGAGGTTGCCTGCCAGGTTCAGGGTCTTGATATTCCCCAGCTTGGTGTGAACGCCTTCCAAGGAGGACAGCTTGTTGTAGGACAGGTCAAGGTGCATGAGGTTGTACAGGTGCTGCAGGTTGTCCACGACCAGCAATCCATTGTGACTCAGGTCCAAGAACTCAATCTTTGGGATCAGTTTCACAGACTCCTCCATCTCAGAGATGCTGTTAGGGTTCAGGTCGAGAGTGGTCAACGCCTGCCTTGTGGAGATGACGGCAGTCACAGGGCCTTCAAGTGTTGTGCCTTCTGGCTCCCATTCATCAAATTCTGAGGCTTCAGGGACGAGGACTTCCTTCATTGAGGTTGCTGAGAAGCGGACACTCATCTTGGCTAAGGTGGGCTTTGAGGCAACCAGTTCTCGGATGTGCTTTGCATCACAGTGACTTATCTCCACCTGGTGAAGAGACTTGAATATGGACAGGTCAAATGGCAGGAGTTGTTCCCGAATGTTGCTGTTCCCAAAAGGTCCTTCTGTGCCAGAAACCTTAAGGTATTTAAGGCGACAGGTGAAGTCCAGAATGTGCCAAGGTCAGTCTTGGCATCTCACTGGCACACGTGGGTTTTCCTTGCTGCAGCTGCTCGGTGACTGCATAGACCTGCAGGGGCCTGTTGGCAAAGAACTCACTGGCCCCCAAGAGCTGTTCTCCTTTTTCAAAGAGATCTTCATCCAATGCTGTGGAAATGCCATTTATTTCATAGACGTGAAAATGTAAGAAGTGGGCCAGCATTCTAGGGGCCATGCCAGGGAAGGCAGCCAGCAGAGTCTGGAGGTACACCTCCAGATCCTTCTCCCTTTTTTCCACCAAGCTTCTGGAATTTTTCCCAATTATCTTTTTGGGAGGAAGTAGATTTTTATCGATCTTTCTCTCTGCAAAAGCTTTTCATGCAGGTCATGGAAGTCACTGTAACGGTGCTTGCATGTCCACTCATGGTTGCCATCGGTGACCTGTATGATATAAACCAATCTCTGCTCTGACCTTTGTTGAGCAGCACAAGTCCCTCTTGGCCTCCTCCACAGCCCTAGCATTAGGTCTGGGAAGCATATGGGACAAGCCTGTGGCGTGTAAGTGTCCACTAGCTCAGAACCCAAAACAGCGCACCTCTTTGGCCCGCTGGGCCTCCTGCTCCTGCCCAAAGCTACCGCCGCCAGATTCCCGGCTCCTCCACCACAGAAGCCAATAGGCGCAGACTGGCAGCAGCAGGGGGCGGGGTGAGCATGCCACACCCCCGTCCCGCCTCCCCCATGGAGCCGCAGGCCATGCTGCCATCTTGGCTCTACCACTTTCTCTTTTAATGTGCATTTTAATTTTTATAGAGAGCTCCTGCATGTATGTTCATCAGGGATATTGATCAATAGTTTTCTTTCTTTTCCTATTGTTGTGTTTTTATCAGATTTTGATGTTGGAATAATACTGGTTTCATAGAATGAATTTGGAAGGATTCTTTCTTTTTCGGTTTTGTGAAATAGTTTGAGGAACACTGTTAATACTTCATTAAAAATCTTCTAATCCATTCAGACGTAGGCTCTTCTTTATTGGAAGGCATTTCATTACTGCTTCAATTTTATTACTTGTTTTTAATCTATTTAGTGTTTTATTTTTAAGATTCTCTTGCTTCAATTTTGGAAGATTATATGTGTACAGAAATTTGTCCATTTATTCTATATTTTCCAAATTATTGTCAAGTAGTTTTTCAAAATATTCTCTAATAATCATTTGAACTTAAAGGGTGTCTGTTGTTATGTCTAATATTTTTAACCTTTAATTCTATTTATTTGGATCTTCTCTCTCTCTCTCTCTCTCTCTCTCTCTCTCTCTCTCTCTCTCTCTTTAGTTTATCTAAAAGTTTGGCAATTTCATTATCTTTTTCTTTGAAATAGCACTCTTTGTTATAAAATTCCCTCTTACTACAGCCTTCACTGTATCTCACAACTTTTGGTATATTTTAATTTGACTTAAAAAAATCTTTTAATTTCCCATCTGTTTTCTTCAATGACTATGTACTCAATAGTGTGTTATTCAATCTCCATGTGTTTGTATAATTTCTGTAGTTTCTCTTGTGGTTGATCTCTGGTTTCATTGCATTACAATCAGAGAAAGTAAAGCAATTATTTTATTAAAAAATGTGAGACTAGTGAGTGTTTTATTTTGGAAAATGTTCCATTTGCTGATAAAAATAATGCATATTCTATAGCTGTTGAATGGAATATTCTGTAAATGCCTGTTCAGTCTATTTTTTATGTAATTGAACTCTGATTTTTTGTTGTTGTTGCTGGCTGATCTATCTATTGGTGAGAGTAGGGTGCCAAAGTCACCCACTATTATTGTATTGGTGTTTATGACTCTATATCTAATAGTGCTTGTTTTGTAAAATTGAATGCTCTGACATTTGGTGTATGTATATTTATAATAATTATATTTTGATGCATCCCCATCTTAAAATATAGAAATATTCCTAGTTTCCTCTAATTGATCTTATTTATCCTAAAGTCTATTTTGATGAATATAAATAGTCTTGCTTTGCTTTTAGATTTCATTTGTTGGAATATATGGTAAGTTTCTTGTATGTAACATATTGTCAGAACTTGCTTTTTATATCATTCAGCCTGTGTATATCTTTTAATCAGAAAATTAAGAATATTTACATTCAGAGTTATTATGGAAAAGTATATCAATGTTCCCATTATTTTATTGTTTTTCTTTTGGATGTTTTGAATATTATATGTTCATTTCTTCCTCTCTTATTCATCTTAAAAGTTTGGTTGTTTTCTGTATTGACAGTGCTTGATTCAGATTTCTCATTTGCATGTCTACCCTTCAAATGAGTTTAATCTTTCACATGATCTTATGATTGTATTTATAGTATTTTATATTCTGTGTGTAAGTTCCTCTTAAGCATCATTGGTAAGGATCTAGTGGTCAAAAATTCCCCTAGTTTATGCTTATCTTGGAAGGTCTTTAATTTTTGTTAGATTCTGAATGATAACCTTGCTATGTGTAGTAATCATGGTTGTTATTTTTTCTTTAAGATGTGAAATACATCAGTCCATACACTCCTGACCTTTAGAGTTTCTTTTGAGAAGTCTGCTGTTACTCAAATGTAGTTTCCTTTTAAAGTGACTTATGCTTCTCTCTTGAAGATTTTGATATTCTTTCTTTGTCCTGTATTGAACAGTTTACTGTGTTGTGGAAAGGCCCTTTTCTGGTCATGTCATTTGAGGTTCCTTATGCTGCCTGTACCTGGATGTCCATGTCTTTCCCCAGACTTGGGAAAAATCTCTGCTATCATTTAATTGACTAGGTTTTCAATACATTCAGCCTGCAGCTCTTCTCCCTTGGGTTTGCCCATTATGTCTGCATTTGATCTTTTAAGGGTGTCACAGATACTTTACAAGTACTTTTCATGTTTTCTTATTTTTTCATAGCTATCTGAATGTATTGTTCCATCATCCTTGTTTCTAAGTTCTGCTGTTTTTATCTTCCACTTTATCTAGTCTGTTGATGGGGATTTCAACAGAGTTTTTTTTTTTTTTTTAATTTTTGTCTCACTGAGATTTTTATTTCAAGATTTATGGCTCTTTTTCATATTATCTTTTTACTAAATTTGTCACTTATATCCTGCATTGACCTCTTTAATTCATTGAACTGTTTATCTGTATTCTGTTGGAATTCAATGAGCATTTTAAAAACCATTCTTTTGAATTCTTTATCCAGCATTTCACACACTTCAATATGTTTGGAATCTATTATCATAGAATTAGGAACTTTAGGAAGTGTCATATTGCTTTGTGTTTTTACATTTCCTGTGTTTCTATGTTGAGATTTGTGCATCTGTTGGGATGGATATCTCTCCCACTTTTATAAGTGAGGGCCTTCTTAGTGGGTGGCCTTTTCCTGATGCTGTGCCTTGGGGTGTTTGTTGTGTGGTACTGATTTTAATTCCAATTGAACTTCTTAGTGTAAGCTCTCTGTGGCTTCTTTGGCTATGATTATGTGCGTTTTGACCCAATGTATACTGTACCAGCTTGAGGGACTCACTTTCTCTATAGGTTTTGCAAGAGTGAAATCCCTGTGGTAATTCAGGCAGATGCAGCATAGAGAGCAGAGTATGTGGAGTAGGCCCTCCTACATTGAGAGTGGAAATCCCTATGAAGTAGTATGGGTTTCTATGGGAACTGTTGATACTAACTCTGTTACTTGAAAGCAGTAACAGAGCCAGTATGATGCTGGCTGTTCCAATCATAGTGAGGGGCCTAGAACTTTTTCTCTCTGTTTAAGCACTAATGCAATTCCTAGTATTTCATATGGAGAGATGGAGACGAGGATTAGAGATTCTTCTCTGTGGCACTCACATGCAGTCTTGTCAGCAATCTAACAGGATGTAGGAGCAACCACAGCTGAGGACCCTCATAGGTGCAATGTTTACAGCAGTTGTGTTATTTTCCTCTGTTATTAGTGTGGGGTGACTATTTATAAGCAGGATGTCAGATGCTCCCAGTTGTGCATACTTGGAGACAGGTCATTGGCAAGGGCTTTTATTCTCCCTATTGTCTGCCTATTGATATATCCACCAAGGTTTGAGAGCAGGATTAGGTCATGGCTGGAGCTAGGAACAATTCCTCTCAGCTGGGCTGGGAGTGTATCTCAGTGGCAGAGCACCCATCAATGTGTACAAAGTCCTGGACTTAATCCTGGAGAGAGAAAGGGGTGAGAGAGGATGAAACAATAGCAGCAACAATAACAGATAAGGGTGGATATAGAATAAAATGAAAAGATAAAAAAATAATATTGAAACTTGAGAAAGAAAAAAAGCTGGAGATGAACTTTAAAAAGAAAGAGGGGAAAAGAAAGCAAAAAATTAAAAGAAAGAGAAAAAAAGTCATAAAACTTCCTTTCTCTCGGGGTTAGGGAGGAGATGAGTGTAGATGACTGCACTCTATGCCAATCAAAACCTTCTCTTGTGTCTTTTTATGTGTCCAGTGGACAAAGTGGAGTTATTCATCCCCCACTTCTTTCTATTGTTCTTTCCATTGTTGTTCTCACCCTGTGACTAGCAGGAATGATCTGTGTCTGACACTAGTTGGAATTCCTCTGGGCTGCTTTGCATGCTGGAAGGAGGGAGTGCAGATTGCAGAACTCACAAGGTGAAGATTTTCTCCATAGCTTTTTGGGCTACACCCTTCAAGGGCAGGGCAAATGCTGGTGTTTTAGCATGTTAATGAGCTAACAAGGAATGTGGAGCTCACTAAGCAAAGATTCTCTCTAGAGCTTTCTGTGCTGCACACCTTGAGTTCAGGGCAAATATTTGGGTGGTTCCATGTCCCCAGTTACCCCAGTGGGTGTCAAGATCTGTTGAAGATGCAAAGATCTGTGTTGGGAAGAATGGTGGTGGGTCCCATGTAATCTGCCACCCAAAATTCACATGTGAATTTTCACTCCCCTTCAGACTTCACTCTGTTAAGAAGTTTCTTAAACCACCAGTATTAAAGGGAAGAGTCTTCTCTCTCCACGGTATTAGATTCCAGCTTCCCACTGCATGGCAGCACACAAGGGGATGAATAATTCTACTTATCAGGGAATAGGTGAAAGAGGGGGAGTTCCAGTGAGGTCCCCTAATGCAGAATTTGCACACTGGAAAGAGGGAGTGCAGGTTTGTGTCCGAGTTTGTGAGTTTGTGCCACAGTTGCTTCTTCAGGCTGAACTATCTCATAAGGATGCCACCCAATGAGCTAGTGAAATGTAATTGCCCCTGGATCCAGGGTCCCAGAGATAGAGGAATTCAGGGACCTCTGATCCACAGACCAGTAAGCTCAGACAATAAGACCCATCTCAAAATGGCTCATGGTTATAGCTCCATGATAATATGCTGGGAAATACAAATAATTTCTCTAGAATCAACTCCCTATGCTGTTCCCAGGTCTTTGATCTGTTTAGATGTTATGTCTGTAAGGTACTGAATTCTGTACTAATGGAGCTCACTGGAACTCTCCTTCTTTCATCTGTTCCCTGACAAGGGGAATTACCCATCCCCTTGTATGCTGCCATACAATCAGTGCTGGAGTGCTCTGTTGCTCCCACTACTCTATTTACCAAAATCTGTGCATTTCTCCAGGTCTCTTTCTCCTGTGGAATCCCAGCACTCCTCTGTTGCCACCCACCTGAAAAGTATCTACACATATATTTTTTGGTTCTGTCTATTGGAGAAACATACAAATAATAGGTGCTTTTAGTTTACCATCTTGAATTCTTAATTGCCCAATCATTTTAATTTTGACTTTTCAGTATAATACAGTGGACTATTTTATGGATAATTACTGAGCTATATGCAAAAGTTCTATGATGTTATTATTGTTGTTGTTATTATTTCTGTTAGCATTGGATTATAGGTTCCTTGGCTGTATTCTTAGAATTGTTATCATGCCTTTGGCTGAGAACACCAACATACTTAAGCTGTTCCCACATATATTAAGTCCTGTATCTTCATAATATGTTCTTATGATATTCACTTAATTAGAAAATTGATATGGAAATACCCAAAGCTCTGAAGATGTTTATAATAATGGACTCTATAGGGAATGTGAAAGATAAATGAAAATTAAATTAGAAATTTGGTACATTTGATGTAAAGTCATAACCTTCAATCTGTCAACAGATATTGGTATGTAGGAGAGTTTGCAATGTGCCTTATGAGGATTATAAAAGATATGTATGACATGGATATGGTGTCAAGAACCTTGTAATTTAGTTTGGAAAATATGATATTTAGTATTATAAAAGATGACATTTTATAAAGCAGAAAATGCTAAATGGGAAAGGAGAGACTAACTACTGGAACTGATTCATTAACAACAGTTAAGAAAAGAGTTGTTTTTTGGTCAAGGAAATGCAAACACGATTTAGAAATAATAATACGGAAGAACTTACAAATGAACCAAAAGACATTTAAATCAACCTAAGATCCACTCACCACAGTCAATTGATTTTAATCAATTTGTTTCATTTTTATGTTAATAGTACATCATAAGCATACACATATATACTCAGTGATAAATTTATGAACTTTAGATTTTTTAACTGACTTCTTGCTATATAGATTGTGATTGAGCTCATTTACAATAACATATCTCAGCAGTTGGTTAAAGAACAGACTTTTGACATTGAAGCACTTTATATTGAAAAGTAAATGAGATACCTTTCTCATTGATTTTTATCATTCCTTATAGATGCACTTGTGGTCTATTTCCCAAAATGTCCTTTCTAGTAAAGCATTAGTGATGAGCATGACATGTAACCTCCTTATTCTTGCATTTATTTGTTAATTTGCTCAATAAATCTTTATTTAGTATCTACTATATTCCAGAAACTGTGCTAGGCATTGGGAATAAAGTTCAGACTAGTATTTTCCCACAAGAGCTTATTTTGGTTCTAAGCTGAGCCACTGAGACAGGTAGCAAACAGATAACTGTAATTGTGTTAGGTCTATGAAGAGGTACAGAGTAACTTGCAAGTGTAGTAAAGAGGTGCCTTCAGGCTACTCTGGAGTTCAGAGTATTTATAGATGATTCAACCTTTGTCACTTTCTCCTAGCTTCTTACTGCTTTACTAGTTTTAAGAAAAGAGTATTCAAATCATTATTTTAATTTTGACTTTATACTACACTGTACTCTGCCTCCTGAGTCCAGGTAAATTGAGACTGGAAGGATAAAGAGGAGCTTGGTGAGCATTTGTAGGCATGGGGTGAGAAGACAATTCCAAACAGAATGAGCCATCATGAAAGGAGATCCAGCGTGGTGCACTGGGGTGAACAGAAAGTGACTCCTCAGCTTGGTTGGACTTTAAAATCAGAACTACATTTAGTTTATTCATCGAGTGCTCATCACAATTGTGCAATCATTTAGTTTCTTAAAAATAAAGCTTGCAGGTTAAAGAAAGCCGTGACATCTTTCTATTCATTTTGGAAAGGAGAGTAGTAGATATTAAAATTAAATAGATGTCTGTATTTTTCAGATATCACTCTCGGTTCCTGTAAATACTGTGGGGGGCATATCATAGCATATCATCATCAAACCTCTGTGCCCATTAAAAATAGTTTTGCTGTTTTGTTGTATATTAGTCTACATTTTACTGAAAATTGCCCAATTTTGAGGACCAAATAAAGCTGGCCTAAGAATGTGGGCTGAAACCACACCAATTCAGGCAAAGCTTCTTTATGTCCTTCTGCACATATGTGCAGGATTCAAGAACAGAGTGAGTAAAAATAAGAACACTTTTAAGGACTCTATTCTCCTTCTTCCTCCACCAACCTCCACCCTATTGTAGAAGCACAGAGAGAGGAGAAATTGTGGATTGAGAGTGAGTACCAATATAGCATTTTTAAGTGCTTTTCCCCCTTAAGAATCAGGGGATCTAAGAGCTGAGGAAGAGAGAGTGTACAGGTGTGTAACCTTCCACTTATTCTTTCTCTAAAACCCCTTTGTGGTGTCTTCTCCTCCCTCCTGCCTTCTGATTTCATATTTAATGTATGACAAGGTAGAAAGAAGAGGAAAACTGTCAGTTCAGGATAAAAATAAACTAGTTCACAGGTGCCTACTTTCATTTCTTGGGGAAAATCTAGCATCTGTTATTAGATCAAGGGCCTAAAAGGAAGAAGATATATATCAAAGAGCTGAGGACACTATAAAGGGTGGTATTCATGGGTAAAACGGGGTCGTGTGATTATAAGGCCCATGGATATCAGTAAAAACAGAAACTTATAGTGAATCTTTAATGATTGAAATGTTAAAATTTCCTATATCACCTCACTGGAGCCACAAAACAACCTAGGGTGATTTAATCTTAGTCAACAATGAATTGTATCTTTTCAGGCAAACTTCTTAAATTTTAATCTACTATTAATTTAATCAAAAAGAATGTAAGTCAGTTTACTCATAATGTCTGGGAAATGATTGATCTCTGAATTAACGATATTGCTGGAATTCAGTTAACACTGTCTAATAATATAAACCCTATACATAATTAAAAATTTTGTAGCTACATTAAAAAATAAAATAAACAAATAAAATCAATTTTAAGGGAACATTTTATTTTATTCAATATGCCCCAAATAGTTACCATTTTGATACATAATCAATATGAAAAATTATTGAAACTTTCAAATTTTTATATTATCTTCAAAATCTGATTTATATTTTATACTTATAACACATCCCAAAATAAATGCTAAATTTTCATTAAGAATACTTCATCTATATTAGCTCTATAGAGAATTTGTGTTAAAAAATAGATTCATAAAAAGAAAGTGAAAAGATCAGAAGCTAAAGGAGAAGGAAGAATGAATAGGCAGAGCTGAGAATTTGGAAGGCAATGAAACTACTCCATATATAGAAATATGATATTATTGTTAAATTTGCTTAAATTTGGCCTAAATCTGGCTCTGTGATTGGATGATAAAGATTGGTCCAATGTGACATCCATTTATAGTGAAATGCACCTTGGCTTGATGTATAGTGACTTATAACCTAACTCATGAGTATATGCTAGAACAAAGAAATAGAGTCTCAGACAATCATAGCAGCTAAATCTTCAGTCACCAACTACCAAAACATGACTACATAAGACAGTTGTAAACTGTGGTCAATTAGATTGCTTCTGTGTGACCTCCTTTTCTCTGACTTTAAATATAACCTGCACATTTGGTAGAGTGAGACATTCTGAACCAACTCCTTATGCAGATTACTGCCTAGTTTGTGAATATTTTACTTGCTTAAATAAACTTCCTTAAGTTAATCCATCTCAATCATTTTTTTTCATTAAAATAAGGAATGTGTCCTTATACACTTGTCAAAACCCAGGGAATGTACATGGCCTAGCTGGACCCTATAAAACACTGTGAACTTTGGGTAATAATGATGAGTCAATGTTAGTTAATTGATTATAGCAAAAGTATCATTCTACTGGGGGGGTGTCGATAGTTGGGGGAGAGTGGGCAAATATTGGGGTAGGGAATGAACTCTGTACTTAATTCAACTTTGCTTTGAAACTAAATCTGCTCTCAAAAACTAAATTAATTAAAAAAATAAACTATGAATTGTCCAATGAATTCTCTCCTCAAACTTCCATTCTAACTTCTATATAGAAACTCTTATATGGTTTATGTAATGCAGTTTATGGTTTAAAATTTGTGTAATATCTTATGAATTTTGAAAGATCTTTATTTCCTTTTAGTTTCCTTGATTCCTCAACATCAGAGCCATGTTTCATAGCCTGTGTTCATAAATCGTGCTTAATTTGTATCTAATTGTTTATCAGTCTCCCTACCTAGAATCTGAGCAATTGCAAGAGAGAGATTAAGTCTTCCATGAATGTGTTTGTTAACTAGGTAAAAACAAATTCACAAAAGCAAGTTATTTCAAACATACCTATGTTTTATAATAATAAAACCAAACCAGAGTTTTTAGATTCAAATGAATTAAAATTAAATATAATTAAAATTCAGCTTCTACATACATTAGCCAAAATCAAATGCTTAACAGCCACATATAACTAGTGGCTACCATATTGTACAGCATAATTTGAAATATTATAATAATTGAAAAACAGTAAAATGTATCCCAATTCCAAGATCTTTTTAATTTTTTTCCCAATTCCAACATATTATAAGGCATTCTCTTTTTCTTTTCTCAGTCTATGAGTTTAGAAATTATATGTATAATGAGGATTTACAGATTTTTTTAACCTGTCAATTCATATGAACACTAAATTACTGTCACCTCTCATGCTTCTGAATTTGCATTGACTCATTTCCTGGGACTCCCACCTTCCTGTCAAATTGGGCCATGGTGAAATCAGCAAAGATTCATTAGTATTTGAGATTACACCATCACTTTATGCAGCGTTGTAGAACAAATTTGCTTTTGTGATTATAAAGGCATGCACTTTGAAATGAATCATTAAATTATTCCTTAACAAAAAGGCTCTAAGGAACATATGGTATTCACATTCCTGAGTAAAATTTTATGCCTGTAACCAAAAAAAAATATTTCTTCCCTATCTGATTTCATCTCTTCTAGGAATCTGGCAAAATAAAAGTAGGAATGGATTTTCCTTGGTAATCCTTAGAGAATTAACATAGGTGATTACAAGTTATACTTGCAGAAGTAGGTAAGAAAATATACATTTAAGCAAAGAAATTGCACTATAAAATAAGTGAATTATTGTACATTTGCTTCAGGGAACAACAGACCTCACTACAGAAAAAAATTGGATGCCTGGATCAATAGCACATACATTCTGAAGCCAAGTGCTAGGTGATGGTTACTTTCTGCCTCCTCTTTTGTTACAAAATTTTAATGCCATGGCATCTCCTATCAGGATTCTGCAGAATTGGGCTGGACACAGCAGTAGATGTCAGGCCATCCAGTTCATTTCAGAAAGCACCGATTAGAAAAGGAAGACATTGATTTGTGTGCAGTACAAAAAGCACATAGACATAGCTCTTGACTTTAAAGAGCATTGCTGTTCCAAAAGTTGAGTGCCCTAATGAGATAGGACATTACCAGTGTACTTTTACATTAATATCTTCAAATTCTAGGCTCTAGGGGAAACATTTTTTTTTTCGCCTTTCTTCCTTATCATGAGAAATGGAAACTAAAATGCTACCTGATGTTCTAGCACATTAGCTTCCATTTCTCATGTCCTAAAATTCTGAGCAGAATTGTATTAGAAAAGCCCAGTCAGCATCCTTTATCTCTTGAGTTTAAATTAAAATCTTTTCCAGTGACTCCTAGGGAACTACATTGTCTTGACCCTATCTCTCCAACTACATTTCTCTCTTCCTATCCATCTCTCCAGATACACTAGTCTCTTGCTCTTTTCCAAATACATGGAAGGCCTCATGACCTTTGAATTTTCTGTTCTCTCTGCCTGAGATGTTCTTTTCATGTAACTAACTCTTTTTCATCAGTTATTTTTGTTCAGATCTGACATCTCTTCAAGGACAATTTAATCTAACCATCTTATCTAAACCAGGCTTCTGCACCCCTAGTTTCTCTTTAGCCTCTTTCCTTTATTTTCTTATTAATGTCTATTTGTCTCTTTCTGTATTAATTGATTAATAATTAATTGTTTCTCTTACTGGTATCTAATATCCATAAAAAAACCCTTTGTCTTATTTAGACTATTGTCCCTGAAAAATGAGTAAACATCTCATATGAGGGGTTTGTCTTAGTCTATTCCGGCTGCTATAACAAAATACCTTAGACTGTGTAAATTAGAAACAGAAGGAATGTATTTCTCACAGTTCTGGAGAATGGGAAGTCCAAGGTCAAGACACTAGTAGATACGTTAAGTGAGGATTCTCTATTTCAGAGATGATGCCTTCTTGATTTATTTTCTCATGGTTGAAAGGACTTGCTCGTTCTATGTGCCTCTTTTGTGAGCGTGAATCTTTCCTCTACCTTCATGACCTAATCATCTTACAAGTATCATCTCCACCTTCTAATACCATCATCTTTGTGATTAGGTTTTAACTTATGAATTGGAGAAGAATACAAGCTTTCATACCATAGATGTGCTCAATAAATATTTGTTGAGTTAATTGATGTTTTCCTTGTCCATAAATTCACTGCATTGGTATAAGATGATATACTTTATCATAGTTTTTTCACTCATGATATTTTTTACCAAGAATTTACAAGATGGTATTTCTAAAAATTAATGACATTTGTTAAGTGTCACACAATATAAGTATTGTTATTTTTCTTACTACATTTAGCAGGACCTCCAAAGGGCTATTGGACTCCCCTAGTTTCAGAAAAACCTAGCATGTGCTTTACGTACCAAAAAATCAGCTGCTCACTCTCTACTTTTCAGCCAGAAAATGGAGATTTTGGAGAAAGCATGCTGTAATGGTATCCCACCTCCATAGAAGCCCAGCAATGGCTCCACTGAAGAAAGAATAGGAAATTAGGATGCTTTATCATAGTGACTCATCCTCAAGGATGCTATCCATGGTCTTTTGTGTGTCTGTCTTTTATAAGATGAAAATACTATGAAATTCCCATACTTCTGTTTCAATAACTTCCTGCCTGAAAGATTTCTTTATATTTAGCCACTAGATTTTGTCAGCTTGGGCATTATTCAGCTTCTGAAAGGTATAAGTAAGAAAATTGAAAATGAAGGGCAGCCAGATACTACTTTTTAGATAATGACAGTAATGATGTGGTAAATTGGTATATTCTTCAAGGAAATATGCAGGGAGATTCATTTCCAACAAGCCACCTTGTATTAAATGGGTTATACTTAAAATAATCATGCAGCTCAGGTGGATGTGATTATCTGAAAACTAATAGCTATACGAAAACACAAAAATACAATGCCTAAATTCTACCTCTGAATCCCAACAATTTTCACATGATGTACAGGGAAGAAAATAAGGGAGTAAGTTATTAGCTTACAGTGCACATTAATTGCAAAATCACTAAAACCTTTCCATTCACTTAAACTGATGGTGGTACATAACCACGTGCTAATAAACAGAGGAGAAACAGCTTGCTGTGTACAGTCGCTCCTTAGTAAGGTTAACAAACTACATTAACCATTCACTCATCTGTAACTCGTAATTAATCACTCCTTGAAAATTACATTGTATAATAAATGAGGACAGACATGATTCATTAAAACTTCTAATTAATTCTATTTAATACTATTTCATAGTTCATTGATAAGTGCTGAGAGAAGGATTACACTGTAGGATATTTGATGCATTGCTGCTGAAGAAGTAAATAGGGGGAACATTATCTAAAATGAAACATGAATACTTGCAAATGAAAATGTCAGATGTTTATCACTGTAGCGCCTGCTTCTGTTCTCAAGGGTCTTTCTGCATTACCAGTGGAAAACTCCATTTTCAGGACTGTATCAATTGGTTGTAAAAGCTCTTCTGGTTTCAAACTTGATGCTCAGTATCTGAGCCTGAAAAGTAGCTAAGTCTATTTGGTTTTCCTAATAAATGTTCATAACTGTTTTGCTAGCTAATGGCAAGACTATTCTTAAGCAGGTTTAGAGAAAGATCCATTTGTATAGAAAGACAAATACTTAACAGGAATTATGGTTTTGGAGTAATTTAGTTGCATTGTGTGTGATTATGTGTGCATGTACACAAGTGTGTGTGTGTATGTGTGTGTGTGTGTTAAATTAGACATTAAAATGGTAAGTATATTAGTGTCAAGAAAAGTCCTGTTATTTTTCAGACGTGAAGAATCAAACCATTAAGTGCCCAGTTTATAATCTGGGCTGAGAAGGCAATCATAATTTATACTAAGTGAAAAATGTATGATTTAAACTTAATTATGGAAAGTTCATTATTAACTTTTCCTTCTTATTTTGCCAACCACAAAGTATACAAAACATGTTTTAGCAACCACTGGTGGTTCCATAACATAGATGGTGAGAACTTTGAGTGGAAGAAGGTAGTCACACACACAAAAAATTTGAATCCTAAATTTATAAAGAATTCTTACAACTTAATAATAAGAAGGCAACCAATCCAATCATAGATTTGAAGAGACACTTCAAAAAAGGAAAGGTAGAAATGGCTAGCAAATGCATGAAAAGATGCTCCAGATCATTAATCATTGAGGAAATGATAATTATAAAACCATAACAAGTTACCAATCCTTATCTTTTTAATTTGTTAAAGTTAAAAAGATTACCAATACTAAGTGGTGACAAGGATGTGGCATGCTTATATGTCACTCACAGGAGAGTCAAAGGGTAAACCACCTTGGAAAGTACTTAATAATGTTTTAAAATGATAAGAATGCATCTACCATTCATTCCAGCCATTCTACTCCTGCATATTTACAGAAGAGTAATAAAACACTTGTCAGGACAACTAATGACACATCAACATTCAGATAACCTTATTAACCAGGGCTCAAATCTATAAAGAAGTTAAATGCCCATTAACAATCTAACGGATATACCAAGTATGATAGTTACACTACCTGTAACCAAAACTAACAGCTCAATGGGTGGAAAAAGAGCCAGACACAGAAGACTTAAGATTATATGAGAAAAAAATAGAAAAAGCAAATTCATGCAAAGTGATGAAGACCAGACCAAGCATTACCAGGGTGTGAACAAAGGGAAGTGTAGATTACAAAGGAGCCTAGGGTATCTTCTGGAGGCAACAGAAATGCTCTGTATGGTAAATGCTGAAACTCATCAAAGTTTGTACTTTAAGTGGATGCAACTTATTGTCAGCAGTTTAGTCTTTAATAAAGTTGATTTTTGAAAGGAGTTATAAATCTGATTGGTCTATCTCCCAATCAAAACAATAAAATTCATGGTAAATGATTACTTTGAACTTTGAATTACAGCTACATAAATAGCAGGTGAGATGGAGAAAGGTCAGGGAGGAAGCAAGTTCTGACGAGCACCAAACTATTTTCTGGTCCTGAACAAATGGACATCTAGTCACCATGTTTCCTTCTTCAGGGAAGGTGATTCTGAAATTACTTCTCAAAGTTAATTACTTTTGAAATGGCTACAGTAAATTGTGCTCCTAAATATTACCCTCCCCTGGTATTTACAGAGGAACTCAACAATAGTCTTACCTTGTAGTTTAGGCTTGTATTGCCTTCTGCCTGATAAAAACAAAACAAACAAAGACTGCAATTTTCAGACTTTGACATCTCTGCACATGTTTTGATGTGGGAAGAAGAGGGGGTAGGACTAGCTACTGATTTTTAAACTGTTTCTGGAAGCATGAAGATTCTTGGGAATGTGTAAAATCTCACCAAGGACTGTTAGAAGGGATGAGGGGAGGGCATGGAGTGGCCATTCAAGGTATTACTGGGTCTCCAGTTTTTATTTGAAAAGTGTCTATTGTTAGAAAAACATTTCTTTAGATATCGTAATTCAGACTTTGGTATATGTAAGCTTCTTTCTAACCCAGAATTATACAACTCTGTAAAAGTGGAAGTTCCCCCAAACACCAATTCTCATTAGCACCTTTGTCCATATGTTGGTATCATGCTGGAAAATGTACAGTTTAACTAATTTTATTCTTAATAATATCATCAAATTTAATTAACATTTTCCTAGAAGAAAAGCAGTCTCAGAGTTCTTCAGTACAACATTTTAAAAGCATGATTTTTGCCATTCTCAAAGTCAAAACTGATGCTCATGAAAGCCTGGTATAAATGTGTAGCAAATAAGAAAGACAGTAAATCTTATATGATGCTAAATTATTAACTTGACCTATTTTTCTCTTCTTATAGAACTGACCTTTAGTGTACTGGATTATCCATTCGTTTTCAATTAAGTTTCCATATGGCAAATTGAAGCTGACCCTGCTACAATTAGAAAACTACACGGAATGAAAGAAGTCATAAATATTGTGACAGAGATTGTATTTTTATACATTACATACTTATTTTTTTTTCCAATCATAAAAAGGGGGTAAAAAAAGAAGAAAAATGTAGTAATTATAATGCACTAAATAAAATAGGCAAACAATTAATTACCTAAATAATAATAAACTTTCCTACCATCAGAGGTTCTATTTGTTCCAGTGACTTGGATAATTGATGAAATTTCCCTGTGTAGGCTTCAAAGATACTTTATTTAATGTTAAATATTTTAACAAAATTTGTTATTGAGAGGCAACACTGTAGAAAAAGATATTAGCCTCAAAGGAAGTAAATCTGGCTTTTTAACTGGATTCTACATTTAATAACTTGGGAAAATCATTTAACCTTACTGGACCTCATTTTTCTCATTTTAACATGGGAATGATAATACTTCTATTTCTGGGCAGTGGTAAGGAGAAAAGAACATGATGTATGTGGTAGCCTTTATAACTGATGTGTTGATATTAAGTCTTACACATGTGATAAAATAATTCTCCCAAATGGCTTCTTAGATTTCTAGTCACTTAGAGTATTTGGAATGTATGTCATCAAAATCAAGTGTGGATACTGAGGTATTCTTTAAGAATAATGCCTTGAACACACAACAGGAATATGATGTTATCTATTCAGCCTCAGCCTCTTCCCCATCCCTGGACCTCAGCAGGACCAGCCCCAATCTATGCAACTCTCAACACATCATCTCTTCCATTAGTAAAATAGGGAAACAGCTTCAAAAGGAAAAAGCCTTCCCCAAAATATCACTTTCTTTTTAACAAAAAATCATTCTTTTTAGTTATGCATGACAATAGAATGTATTTTTGACATATTTATGCAAACATGAAGTATGCCTTATTCTAATTAGGATCCCAGTCTTGTGGAGGTACCTGACGTGGAGATTCACTGTGGTGTATTCATATATGTACATAGGAAACTTGTGTTAGATTCATTCCACTATCTTTTTTATTTTTATCCTCAAAAATATCACTTTAACAGGTAGCCATATAATTCTTTCCCATGGCTTTGTGCAAATGCACTGTATGTTATTACAAACACAAACTCAACAGGCAGTGAGATGCATTGGTTCAGATGTCCTGAGGTGATAGAGGTCAGCTAAGTAGGCCTTGCTGGTACAAGCCTGTAACCAAAGGACTCCTTGTCTGTAACAAACTCTTGACTCTCTGTGTGAAATGTGTGTATTTACACAGTCATACAAAAGCAAAACAAACAAACAAAGAAACTCTTCACATTTCACAAAACCACAACAGAAGAATTAGGAGACCATTAAATGCATTTTGAGCAGTGGACAGCTTTCTCTAAAAAAATAAATAAAAATATTTGTCTGAGTATTTCACTGCCTAAATTTTCACAAGCAGAGTTTTTCAAATAGCTCAGTTTGAAAGTTTGGGAGGATTCTGAGTTTAACTTTTCTGGGTTTTCAAACATTTCCTTGAACTAAACAACTGTGATTATTTTTCTTCTTTTTCAGAACAACAGAATATAGCTGGACCACTCAATAGTTTATTGCTTCTCAATTCCAAATTCCTGCTTTGTTGCCTGCTTTGTAATAATGGAGATTTACCCTTTAAGCATTTCTCCTCTGCATTGAGCATGATGTCAGTAGACAGCAGTGGAGGGATATGAAAGAGAAAGGAACTCTTCCTCTTCTGGGCTTCATTTGTGGTTTTTCTTATTCTTGCTCTAAGAATGGCAATAGCATGTTTGATGAGGACAATCAGTAGTGCTCTTCTCAACTGTGTGCTTAAGGCATGCAGGCCCTAGGTGAGCTGGAAACTCTGGTTTAGTAATCTCCTTACTGAGACCTTCCAAGGCAGACTCTATTCTCCAGACTTTGGGCCACCCAGCCAACAAGTAGCCTCCTTATGCTTCAACATCAGCCATTCCTCAGCCATGCCAGTGTACTACTTTTCATGGCTTTAAAGGCACAGATACTGTGTACCCAGGTCTTGTACCATTAGGGGAAAAGAGAGCTCTGATACCCTAATTCCATTTATATACTACCTACCAGTTTTGTTTCACCTGCACCCTGGAGGAGCAATTCTTACTTGAGTCAGCTGGGGCCAAAAACTCTACTTAAATTTTTCATCATCCAGTTCACTGCAATGTAAGTGTTCTCTAATAAGATCTGAATCCAAGACTTGGAGAAGCACTCTCACCCTCCAAGTTTGTTCTTCCCTTGGATAGTCTCTTTCAGCCTAAGATATTATTTAGTTTTCTTTAGACCTTTATAGTTATTCCCCTGTTATATATGATAATTCTTTTTATTAATTAACTAATTTATTTATTCTAATTTGTTATACATGACAGCAGAATGCGTTTTAATTCATAGTACACACATGGAGCACAATTTTTTATTTCTCTGGTTGAAACACAATGTAGAGTCACACCATCTGTCTCTTCATACATGTCCCTAGATAATTCTTTAAACTAAACTTTCCCAATTCAAATTGCTGTGTGATTTCTGTTTGGCCACCCTGATTGACATAGAATTGGCATGGAGATGGAAAATATACTAAGGATAAAGACTTGTGAAGATGTGATTCTGGGATTGTTTTGTTTGATATAAGCACAAAGCTGAGCTCTTTCTAATAGAAAATGGGATGCCAGGAGTCCATGGCATGTAGGGACATCTTCATTAATCAAGATTATCACCAGTGGTAGATAGTGATGACATGTGCACTGTAGCAAGTGCCTTGGGAGCCCATTTGACAATTCATGACAACTGCAAGGATAGGACACAGGGTGGATATTTTTGAGAGTCCTTGAATATATGCATAAAAGAGAAATCTTGGGTCTGTTAACAGTCAGCTCAAATCACAGTGTAAGAACCAAACAACTTCCATGCTAGCCCTAAAAATTCTCTAGTTTCTTATAGCTTCAGAGCTAAATCAAACATGAAATCAAACATGAAATTTAGTTATTCACATTGCTGAATTATAACAAAAGTTGATACTTTTTATGTTTCTCATCTAAATATTAGAATATTCATTGGGAAATAATAATATTCTGAATCTTGGAATGTGGATATGTGGTGGGGATCAGGAAAAAAAACTTGTTAATTTTGGCTACCCAAGTCATTCTGAGCTTCACTTACCAATGAAAATAACCTGCTTTCCAATGTCCAAAGAAACTAACGTTCCTCTGCATGAAAAACTTGTGATAAGTCAGCTGTGGTGGTGCCCACCTATAAAAACAGCTACTTTGGAGGCTGAGGCAGGGGAATGGCAAGTTCCAATCTTGTCTCAGCAACTTTGTGAGACAAAATCAAACATAAATAAGTAAATAAAATAAAATCAAAAATAAATAAGTAAATAAATAAAGAGTCAAAATCAAAAATAAATAAGTAAATAAATAAAGAATCAAGGATGTAGTACAGTGGTAAAGCAACCCTGGGTGCAGTCCCCAGTACCAGGGTAAATAAAATCTGTGATAACCTCACTGGGGAAAATGAGTTTTCTTCCTCAAGACATTCCAGAAGCACCTTTTGTTGCTAGGATTAAATATCACTGGATTATGGGAGACAAGAATACACCACATCCCAGGAGGAGATATTTATATACTAAAAGATTTGCAAGACTTTTCTAATGGACACCAGCAGCATTAGAAGATGTGTGGGAACATATTCCAAGGATTTAAGATCAAAGATGATAGATTACAACACTAGATTGGGCTGCATTCATTAATGGGGTGCATTTGCCAGGGACAGTGGGTTTGATGTGTTAGCTTGTGCAGCTGTGGGCTCTATCAACTTCACAGAAACTTGGATTCAGTAGTGATCTATAGTTAATGATAATGAGTTTCCAGAGCATTCCTGATATGATGTGGAAAAGAGATTCCAGACTTTGGAGAAAATCTGGTGTCCTGGATTGATCTCATGCAACTTGTACACCTACTGGCCTTAGATTGTTCCATGAGTTTATAAATCATGCCCTTCACCTAAACATTAAAAAATATGCTAGTGGGAGAAGACCTATATCCTTTCATTGTTTTTTTAAAATTTTATAATTTATTTTTATTTCTTACATACATGACAATAGTGGAATGCTTTTGTGGCTGCTCTTTTATAAGTGAGGCTCTTTTATAAGTGTGGATGTGATGCTGAGAGGAAACTTCAGGGATAGAGAGCAAGTAGCAGAATGTAACACCACAGACAAGGTAGCATATCTACCCGAGGAATAGCACAAATATACCAGTCATAAGCATTTCCTGGCTTGCAAAGATAGTTGGCTATAATTGATAACAGTGTTTCTAGAAATAAAACTAGAGGAGCATCTTATTAGAGTATTGCTAGATCCATAAAACAGAAAAACTCTTTCTTTGGTAGGTCAGGGCTACTAGAGTTGCCCAAATGGATAGTCAATTTTACAAAATGGGTACAGATCATGCTCCAAATTTGTGCTCCATAAGAATGTCCACTAATAGCATTGTCTTTATTTCAGGAGAGGCTTTATCAACCAGGGGAATACAATAACTTCCCTGAATAAAGTGGCAATGGTGGTGGGAATGGAAGCATTGTGCATGGATCATAAACATGGACTTACTTCCCCAAGGTTGACCTACTACAAATTAGGCTAAGTATCTGATGTGCCAAAAACAGTGGCCAACATCAATCCATAGAAATTGCACCATCACCTAGAGACACCAGTCAGCCAGCTGTTGGCATGTTGATGATTATAGCAGATCTCTTCCATCATAGAAGAAACAAAGACTGGTCCTCAGTGGAGTGCCTTCTCTTTCTATAATGATATTGTGCAGACTATTTTCCACTGACTCAAAAAAAAAAATACTTTCCCTACAGTCATGACATTCTGCATAACATTGCAGCTCATGAAATAATTTGTGTGCAAAGGAAGGGTAAATTCATTTATCACACACCCCATCACTTGAAAGTGTCTCTCTTAATTAAAAGATGAAATGCTTGTCAAATTATCAAATTTTATGGAGACTCAGTGTGGTGCCCATTGGGAGAAACATCCTGAAAGAATATGAATTACTAAATCCAGTGCATACTTTGTATGAGGTACCATTTTATGATGCTGTTTTCCCCACAGCCAAAATCAATACATTCAGGAATTAAAGTATGGAAGGAGAGGATCAAATCTCACTATTAATCCTAATAATCTACTAACAGAATCTTTGCTTCTTGTCCTGGCAACTTTGAACTCTGATGGTTCAGAGGTCTTAGTTCCTAAGGGGAAAGGCTTATCTCAAAAAAATACAAAATGGTTCCACTAAATAGGTAGAAGGAACCTGATGTCACTCAACCAACAGGTTAAAAATATTTTTTTTTTTAAAAAAAAGGATTACACTAGTGGTTGGAGAGATTAGTCTTGATTTGATCATGATTAATAAGGGGAAATTGGTTTGCTACTGGGCTGTGTCAAACCCAGTGAATTCTTTGATATGTATCAGTTTTCTATGCTCCATAGTGAATGATAGTGCAAAAAATACAAAAGCCAAAAAAAGATGGCTGTGAACTTGGATATTTTAGGAATGAAATTCTGTATCAATGAAGAACTTTAACCAACTAAGGCTCTGTCTCAGGGTGAAAGAATTGGCAGCTAGTTGGTGGAAGGAGGAAGCAATAGATATCAATCATGGTTTTGTGGCCAATTACAGGAATAAAGACTGTAGTAGCCTTGAGTAGTTTATCTTTGATTTGTTATTGAATGTATTTATTTGAATATGATGAACATTTTTCTCTTCTCATTTTGTTTTATATACAAGCTGCTGGAGATTAACTTTGAAACTTCATCTTTAGATAAAGAATATTCAGTGGGACTAAAACTGAAGTTGAGTAATAGTGATTACCTGTTATGATCTGATGGATCAAAGAGAATATAATTTTTAATTTTTACTGAGTTGGGTTTGAAGGTAGAGACATATCTAAAATTTGCTGTGAAAGAACGGGCTCAAATACTAATTTTTAGCAGTATGGTTCTTCATAAGAATGTCATATCAAATTGGCAAACAAAGAATACCTTCCAAACTACATTTCCAAATTTTTATTAATTTATAAAGTTTAATGTTGCTACTCACAATGATCCAGTTACATATTTTTTTTTCAGTTTTCTCTGATTTATATGTGTGAGTTAATTTTATGTCATATTGGAAGGGAAGCTAGGAGTTGTACTCTGTGCAGGACACTATCCTAGAACTATGTGATTAAGCATGTCAAATATCTCTATAAAAATATACACCAGAAGATGTATGTATCAGTTTATAGGAAATTTCCATATTAGATTGTGTTATACAATTATACAAGAAGCTCATTGTTCCAACCCTTAGTAACCCTCTAGGTTTAGAGCTATATTTGATCATGGATCTACTTGTGGAAATGCTTTCACTTGTCATTACCAACAGAATGTTGATCTGATCCTGAGTTTGTGTTGCCAGGAAACTTTTTTTAAAGAATCTGCAGACTTTCTTAAGCTTACAAACTCAAATTATATAACCATATCTTTGGCTTTGTAATACATATTAGTATATTTGGTAGAATTTGGAGAGAGACTTTCTGGTAACAAGGTTTGGAAAAAGGTGGATAGTCTCTATTCTCCATCTACCTCAAATGAACAAATATAATCATCTTTTCCATAAGTACTTGAAAATTGTGAATAATCATGTTGGCCAAATTCAGTCCATGTCACATTGAGTCAAGGACACGAATGGAGACCCCTGTTAGCTATATGTTAATCTCAGTTGCTAATTAGAAAATTTTTAAGCTCCTCCAGAGGTGAGAACCAGTATGTTAATGGGCACAGAGATAAGTATATGAGCCTTTTTTCCTCTGAGAAAAATAATTAACAATCTTTAATTGTTGACCTAAGAACAATTGACATAGGGTGATATTCAAGTTAGTAAAATATTTAAATAAATGTGGAATATAATTTACTGCTAAATGATGCTGTATTGTTTGCTGCTTTTCTTAACTTTGGCTTCTGACTCTCAATCAAATTTTATACCTAGAATCTTTTCAGCTTTGGAAAATTTATAAAACCAGCTAACAAACCTTAGAACCCCTGCCTGCATCTACTTCCTGCTAAATAGGTATAGCAGTTCCAAAGTCCATACTGGTATGTATTCTGCTGGTGCTGTGAATTTCTGATTGCTTCCTCAAGACAAAACTTTGTGATTAAGCTGCAGAGTCTGGTTGCATGGGTTTGAATCATAGCTCTGACTCTCCAAAATAGGTTGATGCCCTAGTTTGTATTCTGCTGGTACAAAGAATACTTGAGACTGGATAATTTATAAAGAAAAGAGGTTTATTTAGCTTACAGTTCTGGAGGCTGGGGATTTCAAGATTGAGTGACCACATCTAGCAAAGGCCTCATGCTGCACCATAAGATGGTGGAAAAAGCAGAAAGGCAAGTGATTAGTTGCCTTGTGACCCTAGAGAAAGTTACTTAAACTCTCAACCTTTCGATTTCATCATCAGTAAAATGGGGATAATACCAGAAGTTACTTCATAGAGCTTTTGGGCATAATAAATGAAATACCTTAAGTATAAATTAAAGAGATTAACTGTTCAGCAACATTATTTATGCTATCTTATTAGTTTCTAACAGATGTGTTAACACTGGTCACTCGTTATATCCCACCTCCATTATTCCCAGTGCAGTTCTAAACTCTGGAGGTAAACTGAAGAAAAAGGAAAATCTTTGTGAAGTTCCATAAAACTGTGAAAGTAACAGGATGTATCACATGTATTTGCTCCACCCAACTCCTCCTGCCCCTTCCTCATTGCAGAGCACCCGGTGGCATAGTTAGGATTGTTCAGACCCAAATATTGCTATTCTTCAGTCAACCTATGCCCAAGCCAATCAGCAACTGGCTCTGGTCAGGTAGGTTGGTCTAGGGATGGTCCGATGAACAGGAAGATAATTGAGCGTGGGAAGCAATGCTTCCCCTCCCACCTCTAAATTAGAAATAGGAGCAGTGATTCTACTGATGGAGGCATCCATCTTGCGATTGAGAAGGAAGCCAGCTTTCGCGCTCAGCTGGCAGAAGAAGGAAAAGCAGCAAGAATTACAGAAAAGTGGAGTCACGTCCTGATCTTACCTGACACTCACTCCCTTCATGTTTTGCATTTTCTAACAGTGTGCTGTGATCAAATTCCTCTCTCTAAGGGTCCCAGTGCTACTCCAGGCCCCACTTACACCACTCAGTGAAGACTGTTCCTTATGTGAAGATCAAATGGATTTTCTTCCTTTTTTAAAAACTGCACATATTGTTAAAATCATGCTGGATTTCAGATTCATATTCATCAGATTCATAGTTTTCTTCTACAGCATTTTCCTCCCCTGTAGTTTCTGATTGCTTTGTTTTTTTCTAAGAAGATGAAATATATACAAAATGAACAAGAAATGTTATGTATATACCTTTCTCATCCTATCCCTACTAACATTTCTTGTTCATTTTCTAGTTTCCTAAGATCCCTTTCTTCTTCTTAAAGATATTTTAGTTAGAGGTAACTGACTTACTGGCCAACTTTGCCAAATATTTAAAATATTGAATAACCAATTCAGGGAATTTTGTTCCTTTTATGAAAACTTAATATTTGTTCTTTTCTTGCCTGCATGCTGCCCTTGACTTCGCTCTTATCATTTTGTGAAGGAATGAATAAGTGGGCTTTACTATTAACACTGTTTATTGGCTTTCTTTTTGTGTAAACATTTGTCCTACCCTTGCCCTTGCTATGGCAAAGTTGCCATGACAGAGCACTTCAGACCAAGTCAGTAGAGGAGAAGAATCCAAGTCAGGAAAACACCCCCAGTGGATTGCGTTTAGGGGAAATCGTAGCCAGTCATGAATAGGCTTAGTAATGGAGCACAATAAAATCTTCATAAAACATCCCAATTTTTCAGCAAATTCACACTTTGATGACTCTTTTTTCCTGTTGCTGCTTTCATTTGGACTGATTGTTCTCAGCCCACCTTCTTGGATTCCCCCGTCCCCAGCTTGTGAGTTATCTCATTTATTTCTTTTAGTGTTCAGATTCATTTTTGTGGAGTTCAACAATTCTAATTATCCTCTTAAAAAGGGGTTCCAGAGAAGTAATATTTTAAGATGCTGTGTTCCTGAAAAGAACTTTATTTTGCCCTCATGAACAATTTTAAAAACTGGGGAGGCTTAGAATTACACATTCTTAATCGTCTTTACCACCAGAGTTGGAAGCCCACAATTACTACCTTTTAGTTTATGTTGGTTCTTCTCAAAATGATACCAATCTGACTCACATGTCTTCTATCTGTTATTCAACAGATATCTCTGTTTTGGCCCCATTCATTCTCAGGGGTGGCTGTTATGGGTTTACAGAAAAGAAAGGAGACATATACACATGTCAACTGACATTTTGAAACATTAGCTTCTCCCAACTTTCCTTAATTAAGTCAGATCCTTTGGTTTACATAGTGCAAATAGTACATAAATGTCTACATTAAACAATAGATTATGTGACATTGAGAGAAAATTAGGAGGCTTTGGATCAATCCAGTTGGATCAATTTTAAATTAGATCATCTTGAGAGAAAAACTGAAGTAGAAAGAAACTGAGAAATGGAAGAAGAGTCAAGTTTTCATCAGGAAAGGCACTGAGGAGAAACGAGTTGAAGTCATGCCAAGCCAAGCAGTAATCTTGTGGTGTTCCTTTTTTGACCAATATTTATGTAAGTCCTGGCTGAATGATAATTGCATTGGCCCATGAGGAAAAGATAAATAGAAATTGGGAGGAAGTGGATTTTGACTATAAGTTATTTCTTATTTCATAAATTGCTCCATCCAGATAATTTGCTTGATCAGAGCTTCTACCAAATTGAATACAAATAAGTTGTTAACAGAAAAGAACAAGGAAACAAAAGTCCTGAGTTTACAAAAAAGCATCTGTTCTGTCTGCAATAATTTGTGAATGAACTCTCTTTCTCAGTCACTCCAGACATAGTGTCTCTGCAGTTTTTTTTTTTAAATTCTCTACTTTAAAATAAAAAGAGGGCATGGTATTCCCTGATGTAACATTATATCCTGAGTTCTAGAAATACTTCCCTTCTGTTTTCCAGTAAAAGCCCATTTACACTGATTAATTAAAAGGGAGACATTTTCTTTTGGCAGTGGAAACACTGGATTGCCCCTTATTTAGTGCCTTATTAATAAGAAATACTGGGCATGAGATGTACATTAACAGAACAACATTTCAGCACTGGAGCAAGGCTTCTGCCCTCATGTCTTGAGTTGCCAACCTTCTAAGTGTCTGTATCCTCTTCTGTGATGCAGGGAGACTTCTGAGATTCTGGTTGGTGGGGGCAGTAGCAATGAAAAGACTTTTTGTTATAGTTAATCTATTAAAATACTGATAAAATGATTTGAAATGAAGAAAATTAAACAGTGAGACTCTATTTCTGTCTGTGGTAGGAAAAAACCCTCAACCAGAAAGTTTCATGAAAAACAAAATAAAGCAAGATGATGTGTTGGTCAGCTTTCTGTCAGTAGGAAAATGCCTGAGATAAATCAACCTATGGAAATGGAAAGGTTTATTTTTGCCCACACATTTGTAGCACATTATGGCATCAGGACATGTAGAATAAAACTGCTCACCTCATGACCAGATGGCAAGAGAGAGAGAGAGAGAGAGAGAAAGAAGGGGCTGGGATCCTACTCTTTCCTTCAAGAACACCCACCCAAAGACCTGAACACCACTTACTGGGCCCTACTGCTTACAGTTTCCACCACCTCTCAATACTATCCAGCTGGGAGTAAAGTTTTGACATGAGTCTTTGGGAGACATTTAAGTTCCAAAGTAAAGGAGAAAAAAAATGAAGCATGAAAAAGATTTTTTACTATATAAGAAAAACAAATTCAACAACCAACTCATAGTTCCCCAAGTAGGAAGATGGCTGAAGTCTCTTCTCAAAGAAATCAAAGAATTTGTAATTATCTTTCATAAAGAACAAGGCAGGCCAAAGAAACCACCATATAGGGGCCATAGCCATAATAACTGTACTAGAATCTAGTTGGAAACAGTAAAACATAGTGTGGACACAACATTAAAAGAGACTATTTATGAATTCAGATGCCAATAATAGCAGCTTGTTGTTGGAGTTGGCTCTTTTTCTGAACTCTGGAGCACCTCAATTGTTTATGGCATAAGGAACACATTTTTTTGTTTTGTTTTGGTTTGGTTTTGCTTGTTCTGACCAGAGTCTTGTGCAAAGCACAGACATAAATATTCATCAGATACATAGCTGTTCCTCCAAAGTGTCAATTTTATCTGCTTTCTTCCCAATATTTCTGTGAAAAGAGCAACATAATTATATTAGATAATTTTTATCATCATGTTAAGAAGAAACATTGATTTAATACTTGATACTATTAAATATCATCCATGTTACCACAGTTTTACCTTTAAAACTAATTAAATATTTTAAATATTCTATGTAAACAATCCATATGAACCATAGTTTACTTACACTAAGAAATAATTATTTTGTTGTCAAAAATTATTTTTAGGAAGAACTTACAACAATTATTTTAACAATATATTCTTTCAAGCTCTATTGAGGTATACTTGACAAAGAAAAAATATGTATTTTTGCTGTACACTTTGATGTTTTGATATATGTATATAATATAAAATGATTATCACAATCAAGCCAATTCATATATCCATAAATTCAGATAGCTTTAATTTTTTTTTATGTTGAGACATTAAGGTCTACTCCCTTAACACACTTCAAATATCTGATATAGTATTATTAACTGTAGTCTCCTTGCTATACATTATCTGAAATTTATTTCTCCTCCATAACTGCAACATGTACCCATTGACCAACATCTCCTCACCACTCCCACTTCCAACCCTTAGAAACAACTGCAACATGATGATTCTTTCAAATGACATGTTAAAAAACAGTGTGTTCAATTGTATATAAATCATGATCTCAAATAGATGAAAAAAATCAAAATGGATGGAAAACAGTGGACTTTAAATTTTTAAAAATGTTTCAAATTTCCTCTGGTGAGGAAAATACTTTTCTAGTTTGAAAAAAAAAATCAATCTATCATTCTTGGACTCTAACATGAATAAAACTGGTTTCATTTTTCTCATTTTTCCATAAGAATATTTAGGTTTTATTCATTAACTCTACTTTATTATGTGTTCTTAGGTCTTAAAAAGCAGACAACTCAGTAGATTACAATCACTAATGCTAAGTGGCAGTTTTGAGTTCATAATTGTTAGTCAGTTTTATTCCATCCCAAGGACACAGAATGCATCCTGAATTCTGACATATATTCCAAACAAGAGGGAAAGCATAAATGTGTGAGGGTCCACATAAATCTTGTCAGCACTCTCATCCCTATACATAGTGAAGAGTTTTATAAGCGTAAGTGCAAACACTTCCATTGTTAGAACTGACACTATGTAGAACCACTGTGAGAAATAACTTGAAGGTTCACTTTGATTCTCCACATGAAATATAATAAATTTAACAACACAAAGATGACATTTAGTACTGATACTGTGAAAAAAAACTATCTGATGGGGTCATGGAACTGCTGAAAGGAGAAATTAGATTTTTTATTTTGATTCTTTTTATAAAAACAGAGTAAGTAAAAATAAATCTTCAAGAAATTTAGGGGCAAGTCTTTTGTGAGTATTTTTGTGTTTTATAATCAACCAAAAAATGCCATCTCTACATGTTTGTGGGAAACTTGGCATGATCAAAAGATACCTCAGTGATACTCTATGTCCCAGGCCTGTAGATAGAATTGTATGATTCTGGCCAGAAAGTCATGGTATCAAGGAATAATATGATCATGGTAATCTGGAATTTCACTGCCTCATTCCCACCTAGATGAATACAGATCATCTTATCTTGTTTCTATTAATGTCTCTCAATTTGAGAAATCAATGATGGGTGCCACCACTATGTCACTTGTTTTTGTAAACAACAATCCTAGAACATTTTTAATCAAAGATTGTGGCTTTTTGGTTGATGACATGAAGTAGAATTGAAGGCTCCAAACATTCTTGACTTTTCTGCCTAAACCATGATGCTAGTCTCCTACTTTAACCATTGTCAATAGAAAGATATAAAATGGAAATGACAATATAAACTTTATAGGACTGCTATTAGATTTGGGAATAAAGTATCTTGAAGTTGTTAGAGGTCGTACTTTCAGAATTAAAAAAAACAAGTCCTATGTTTCAATTCCTTGTTATCAGTGAAAGTCAAAGCCTGACTCGTGACTCCTGTGAATTCCATGGGGTTCTACAATCCGATACAGTTTTAAGTCAGGGGTTCAGTTTCTTTTGAATCTTACTAATTTCTCATGTCCAGTGTCTGTCCTCTACAATTACTCAATCATTGTGATTTGAAGAATCTGAGGTATTCTGCACATATATCTGTGGGAAAATTTACTACAAGAGTGGCAAGATGAGGAACTTTATATATCTATATGGCTTGGTAAACTGTCCAGTTTTATGTGATCCAGCCTCCCACTATACTGTTCTGAGTCCTTCAAGCTGGAACTCTCTGGCAATACACTTAACCTTAGTTTGTTGTCTTTCCTTCCATTGAATTGAAGTCCTATTAGAAACATACCTGAAGATTCATTAATACATCTAAACTAGTTTTACTTTTTCAGCCCTAAGGAAAGATTGACATGTCAATCTTCCCATGTCTCTTTTCTACTAGTCTCTGAAAGATGAAAGAAAAAAGCGCATGATTCACCTTCCCACAATTTGAATTAAGCCACCCATTTCAGAAGGAGGAAATGGTAAAAGTCAATACAGGTCATAAATAGTAATTTGTTGTTATGTAACACCAATAAACCCCATGGAGGCCCATGTTGGATTCTATGACCTGTGGGAAGTACTCAGTAATGTTGTTTTTAATGATTAGTTTTCTTTATCACATTCCATAACTACCCTTCTTCTGTGGTTGGCATTTAATATTGCCACCAAGTTTCTCTTTTCAAATTTTATTCAAACAAAATCACCTCCTGCTACAGGGGACTTTCTAATTTATGACAAGTTACAATCAATAACAAGTAGGTATTATAGCAAAAGTGAACTCCTCTAGAGTCCAATCCCCATATTTCAGAGATTAGGAAACTTGAAGTTCAGGAAACTCAAACATACAAAAAGTTAGTGGTGGATTGAAAAGACTGAGCTCAGCCCATTACCTTTAGGTCTGCTGACAAACTGCTAATGAAACATAGAAGGGATTTTGAATGAAGATCCATGAATTGTGTGATTTATTTTTTATTAATAATATTCTCCTTCATCAAAAGCCTGTCTCCTGTTATCTAATCTATCTTCTATTTAAAAATTAATCAGGTTATTCGGACTTAGTAAAATCCACAAAAATTTCCCATTTTGCTAGGATTGTGTTACTTTTACATATAAATTAATTATTTAGGATGACTTTGAAATTTGGTGCATACAAGATTCTAGTCAACTTCATTTATTTATGAGAAGAAAAAAATGATGAGGAAAATACTGAGACTAAAAAAAAATAATTGTGTGTAGCTCATGAAAGACAGTTAAATGAGAGGAGAGGGCAGCGGGTTTGTGATTCAGCAGGGCACAGACTTCAAGAAGGTGTCTGTGTAAGGTATAGGTTATAGCATCTGTCTTCACTGTAAGCAAGTGTTAGCATGCTGGAAAAACTCTGCTTGAGATTTCTCCATCCTGGTTGTATGTGTGCAAACATTCTCAGCCATTTCTGCACATTAGAAGCCCCTGGAGCTGACTCTGCTTCTTGTTTCTCTGGTTGTTTTCTGCCAAATGGTGTTCCCAAGCCTGGTTGCCTGACCACACAGCTCAATCAGTTTATCTTCCATTCCTTGACTACTTCAAGGAGAAGCTCATGGGAGCCAATTATTGCTACTTCTTCCTCCCTGATAGAGTTGTTAGACCTATGAGCTGTGGGCAGCCACTACAGGATTCTTGAGGAATATTTGAATTCAAAGAATAGAATTCAGCTTCCTATCCAGGGATAAGGTAAAAGGACATTACCTGCTGCCCCCAAAGGCTTGAACTTCCTATTAAAGTGTCAAAGCCTCTAGTATTAGTAGAGTGAGATATTGCATTCCAGAGTTTTGCTCTAGCAGTTTTCATCTAAATCATTCATTTGTCTTACTCATTTACTCTATGGCTAATTACTTTTTAAATATTTTGAATGAGTCTTTCTTTTATCTTTGAAATTATGATGTTACTTCTTACCTTTTTCCTTTTTGTATAATATTTTAAAAACAAACATATCACTGCTCACTAGTTTCTGTTTAAAAGATCAGATTGTGTTTATACAATTCAACTGTCACTTGCAATCAACAAAGCCCCCACCTTTACCTAAAGATGACTTGGAGCTTACTATTTAGGAATTCTTACATTTTTAGTCCATATTTGGTCCAAGATTTATGGATATGAGGAATTGACCATATTTAAAGCATCATAGCACAGCATGAGATCCTCCCATGTACCGCAGTATCTGAGATATTGACTCACTCTATCATTTTTAGTTTGGTTAGCCTCAGTTTAAGTTGAATAATTGGTTAAGTGAGCTTTGTAAAATGTCCTGGAACTTGAATTAACTCCCAGGGGTTATAAGTGAGAACTGACTGTGATCCAGGAGAACAAAGAAGAAATAGTCCATTCGAGGACGTGAAACTTTTGATGCTGATTTTAATGCTTTTTCAGTAAGGCCCCGCCAGTTAACCACCTAATTAAGCAAAATGACTTGTCTGATAAATTCAACTCTTAATGACAACCAGATGCCCACCAAAGTCACTTGGGACTTTATGAGTAATGGTTATTAAAAATTGTTTTAAAATATTTTATATTAGGAGTTTTTGCTCATTGAGAAAACTGAGATTACATTTTAAGATAAAAGGAGCAAATATGAAAATGATTTTGATCATTTTAATCATATGGGCATGCAAAAATAGCAAAGTCAAAAACTTTCCAAGCACCACATGGGATATGACTGCTTAGATATGACATTTCAGACTATTCATGTTGAACCCATATCTCCATGCAATAAGGTACTAAAACAAAGTGGTATGGCTACTCTAATGAACCATCACTTATCTGATGCTCAGTTTCCAAGTAGATGCAATGGGGTAATAATTTCTACTTTGTAAGTAGATATTTTTTACTAAAGGGAAATACTGTGGGTTCTGTATTTACAATTCCATGTAAATGATGTGGGATTATAAAGAGATTTTGCATTGTGTCATGGTTTCCTGTGGCAAGAATAACATGTGACTAAATAGATAGTTTTGCATTATATTTATCCTGAATGCCCATCCATAAGCCTTTATGATTTTGAGCAAACTTAGAGTAGTACAAATATCCTTGTATTCAAGTGTACTGGCTATGTACAGTTTGTTCTTACTTGAGATGGGAAAGAGTGGGTAAAGACTACTATTAGCTGAACAAGACATCTTCTAACATGACAAGCTCCATGTGCATAGGCTCACTGGGTTGGGGGAATATATGCTTTTCCTTAGAAATGATTCCTCTCTTTCTTTCAAGCTAGTTCAGTAGGCTATTGTACCCACCACTACTTTTTTCTGTCTGTATTTCTCTCAAATCAGGCGGGGTCTATCAAAGGAGTCTATTTTTTTTTTCTTTCCAGATTTCCAGAGTGCTCAAGTTCCCTAATATGTTACACAGACAAATCATGTTGGTTTTTCTGGAAAAAAAGTTGTATTTCCTTTGGCCAACCTAGATGAAGTAAATTCCTTAGTAAAATATAATTTGTGGAAGTAGAAAGGACAGTGCTTATGCATCCTTTCTGGGCACTCAACTCCCCTCTTCCTCTGGCTTTACTGAAAGACTGACTTCTATGACTTTTACAGTGGGCACTGGAGCCAACCTCTATATACTGAGACCAAGGGGGTCTAGGTGTTTCTTAACTCCCCTTTCCCAGAGCTAATGAATGTGTATTGGGGGGACAAAAGCTCAGCTTCCTTGATTTGAGTCCTGAGCTCTTAGGCATTTTGTTTTCTGAAATCATATCCTTGCTTAGCTTCTCTCTGATCTCTATCCAGTTTCCCATGGAGTTTCAGGAAGCCATCCATCAAAAACTTACATGAGGAGATCCAAGATGGTGGGCTAGAGAGAGGCTGCATTCTGTGTCACTCTGTGACGTAGGATTCAAGTAGTGGGAATACTGTTTCTCTGCCAGTTGTTAGAGGACCCCCACAGCTGCTCCTGTGCAGGAATCCCTGCCACAGTGTCCGCACAGGTCCCCAGGCCTCAGAACTCACATAGGACCTCTGGCCACCCACCCACACAAGACTTTTGGCCACCACTCCCAAGTGGACCCCCATCTATCAACGTGGGGCTTCCCCTGGTCACCTCCATCTTGGGACACTGCAACTACTGCCATAGTCCCCTACATGTGGGAGCTTGGACCTATGGACACAGGATAGGGTCTGGAGACAGCCGCCATCCACAACACTGCACACCATGGAGCTGCATCTCTGAACACACCACACCCGCCACCACCTGGCCGCACCCCATCTCTGAAAGCAGCTGCCTCCATCTTGAGACACCTTTGTCACCATCTTTAGTTGGGGTAACTCCCAGTTTGGGACACTGGCTTGGGTCTAGAAGCAATATCAAGGTACCTTTAGTTCCCAACTCCCCTCTCTCCCTTGCAGCCACTAATCTGGCACAGTGCTTGAAGCTATGCAGCTTGTCGTCTATAGCTCACAAAGCCTGATCCTGAACTGCCCACTACAAAATATTATTAATATTATTCTCCCCCATAAAGGAGAGGTATTGGAAACCTGCAGAGACACTATGAGCCTATAGAGTAAAAACTGTAACACCTCAGATATGCAGTGCTAGAAGGGAAGACAAGCAAACAACATAAAAAAAAAAAACAAGGAAAGAAAGTGCCCCAAACAAACCCAGATGCTATATTATTAGACTCCATAGCCAAAACAGCAGAAGAAATGACAGAGAAGGAGTTCAGGAAGTACATAATTAAAATGTTCTGTGAATTAAAGGATGATATAAGAGAGCAAATACAGGCATCAAAAGATCATTTTGACAAAGAGCTACATAAACAAATAAAGGAAGCAAAGATTACTTCAATAAGGAGATAGAGTTTCTGGTTAAAAAAACAAACGGAAATTCTTGAAATGAAGGGAACAATACATCAAATTAAAAACTCAATTCTAGATAGGGCAGAGGCATGGGAAGGAAAGGGAGGGGGCAGGGGATTAGCAAGATAGTGGAATGTGATAACATCATTATCCAAAGTACATGTATGAAGACACGAATTGCTGCCAACATACTCTATATACAAACAGAGGTATGAAAATTGTTCTATGTGTATAATAAGAATTGTGATGCATTCTGCTGTCATGTGTTTAAAAAATAAAACCAATAAAAAGTATTATTAAAAAAACTCAATAGAAATCTCCACCAACAGATTAGATCACTTGGAAGACAGAACCTCAGACAATGAAGACAAAATATATAATAAAGTTGACCACTCAGTGAAGATGGCAAGAAATCATGAGCAGATCATTCAAGAATTGTGGGATAATATAAAAAGACAAAATTTAAGAATTTTTGGTATAGGGCAAGGCAGAGAATTATAAACCAAAGGAATTAACAATCAATTATTTCAATAAAACAATATCAGAAAAAATTTCAACCAGGAAGAATGAATTGGCAAATAAAATACAAGAGGCTTAGAGGACACCAAATGTACAAAATTACAACAGATTTACACCAAGTCACATTTTAATGGGAAAATGCCCAGCATACAGAATAAGAAAAGAATTTTAAAAGCCACAAGAGAAAGGAATCAGATTATATATAGGGGGAGACCAAGTAGGATCTCTACAAATTTTTCAACCCAGACCCTGAAAGCTAGAAGATCCTGGAACAACATACACAGACTGAAGATGAAAAAACATAACACTCGGGAAAAAACATACCACTCACATGGACTGTGGAAATAAGCAGGGGTTTCCATCTTCATATCAAATAGAGTAGACTTCAAGACAAAGTTAATCAAGAGGGATAAAGAAGGATATTACATATTGCTTAAGGGAACCATTCATCAACAAGACATAACAATTATAAATATATATGTCCCAAAGAATGGGGCATCAAACAAACTCTTTTCAAGTTCAAATAGACCACAACACAATAATTTTGGGTGACTTTAACATGCCTCTTTCACCACTGAATAGATCTTCAAAACAAAAACTAAACAAAGAAACTATGGAACTGAATAATACAATCAATAACTTAGATTTAACAGACATATATAGAATATTTCATCCATGGATGAGTGAATACACTTTATTCTCAGTAGCACATGGATGCTTCTCTAAAACAGACCATATATTATGCCACAAGGAAACTTTTAGCAAATACAAAAAGGTAGAGATACTGCATTGCATTCTATCATAATGGAATGAAATTAGAAATCATTGATAAAATAAAAAATAGAAGCCACTCCAACACCTGGAGATTAAATAATATGCTATTGAATGAACAATGGGTTGCAGAAGACATCAAAGAGGAGATTAAAAAATTCTTAGATGTAAATGAGAACACTGATACGACATATCAAAATCTCTGGGACACTATGAAGGCAGCCTTAAGAGGAAAGTTCATTGCATGCAGTTCATTCTTATAAAAGAAAAATTCATCAAATAAATGACCTAACATTACATCTCAAAGCCCTATAAAAAAGAAGAACAAATCAACACCAAAAGCAATAGAAGGCAGGAAATAATTAAAATCAGAGCTGAAATCAATGAAATTGAAACAAAAGAAACAATTGAAAAAAATGACAAAACAAAAATTCTCTATAAAATTCTGGTAAATTGAATGATCAAGTGGGGTTCATCCTAGGGATGTAAGGTTGGTTCAACATACGGAAATCAATAAATGTAATTCATCACATTAATAGATTTAAAGATAAGAATCATTCTAAAGGGAGAAAAAATTAAAAGCATTCTCTCTAAAAGAGAGAAGAAGACAGGGATGCCCTCTTTCACCACTTTTATTTAACATAGTTCTTGAAACTCTAGCCAGAGTAATTAGACAGAAAAAAATAATTAAAGGGATATGGATAGGAAAAGATGAACTCAAACTATCACTATTTTCTGATGAAATGATTCTATACCTAGAGGATCCAAAAAATTCCACCAGAAAACTTCCAGAACTAACAAATGATTTCATAAAAAGTAGCATTATATAAAATCAACACTCATAAATCAAATGCATTTCTGTACATCAATGACAAACTCTCTGAAATAGAAGCCAGGAAAACTACCCCATTTATAATAGCCTCTAGCCTCAAAAAAATAAAATACGTGGGAATCAACAAAAGAGGTGAAAGTCTTCTACAATGAAAACTTCAGAATGGTAAAGAAAGAAATTAAAGAAGACCTTAGAAGGTAGAAAGATCTCTCTTGTTCTTGGATAGGCAGAATTAATACTGTCAAAATGAACATACTATCAAAAGCATTATACAGATTTAATGCAATTCCTATCAAAATACCAATGACATTCCTCACAGAAATAGAAAAATCAATCATGAAATTCATCCTGAAAAATAAGAGACCCAGAATAGACAAAGCAATCTTTAGCAAGAAGAGTGAAGCAGGTGGCATCACTATACCAGAGTTTAAACTATACTACAGAGAAATAGTGACCAAAAATGGCATGGTATTGTCACCCAAATAGACTGGTAGACCAATGGTACAGAATACAGGACACAGAGACTAACCCACATAAATACAGTTATCTCATACTAGACAAAGGCACCAAAAACATATATTGGAGAAAAGATAGCCTCTTCAACAAATGGTGCTGGGAAAACTGGAAATCCATATGCAGCAAAATGAAATTGTGCCCTGTTTCTCATCATGCACAAAACTCAATTCAAAGTGGATCAAAGACCCAAGAATTAGGCCAGAGACCCTGTCCTAATAGAAGAATAAGTAGGACCAAATCTTCATCATGTGCATTATTCCCCAGCTTCCTTAATAAGACTCCTTTAGTGCAACAATCAAAACCAAGAATCAATAAATGGGATGAATTCAAACTACAAAGCTTATTCTTGGCAAAAGCAGCAATCAGTGAGGTGAAAAGAGAGCCTACCAAATCAGAGCAAATTTTTACCATATGCGCATCAGACAGAGCTCTAATCTCTAGGATATATTGAGAATTTAAAAGCTTAACACCAAAAAAACAAACAAACAAACAAATAACCCTATCGATAAATGGGCCAAAGAAATGAACAGACAATTCTCAGAAGAGGATATACAATCAATCAAAACTATATGAAAAAATGTTCTACATTTCTAGCAATTAGAGAAATGCAAATCAAAACTACTCTAACATTTCATCTCACTCAAGTCAGAATGGCAGCTATCAAGAATACAAACAACAATAAGTGTTAGAGAGTATGTGGGGAGAAAGACACATTCATACATTGCTGGTAGGACTGCAAATTGGTGCAACCAATATGGAAAACAGTGTGGAAATTCCTTGGAAAACTTAGAATGAGATGCCATTTGACACAGCTATCCCACTCCTTGGTTTATACCCAAAGGACTTAAAAAAAGAAAAAAAAACAGCATACTACTGTGACACAGCCACATCAATGTTTATAGCAGCACAATTTGCAATAGCTAAATTGTGGAACCAACCTAGATTTCTTTCAATAGATGAATGGATAAAGAAACTGTGGTGTACATTAAAAGAGAACAAAGTCATGGCATTTGCAGGTAAATGAATGGAGTTGGAGAATATCATGTTAAGTGAAGTAAGCCAATCCCATAAAACCAAAGGCTGAATGTTTTCTCTGATATGTGGATGCTGATCCATAATGGGGGTGGGGCAGAACATAGTAGAAAAGGAGGAATTTCAGATAAAGCAAAGTGAAAGAAGGGGAAGGGCAAGGGCATGGGGATAGGAAAGAGCGTGGAATGATATGGACATCATTCCCCTGAGTACATGTATGACGACACAAATGGTGTGACTCTACTTTGTATACAGATACATAAAAATTGTGCTTCATATGTGTACTATTAACTGACATGCATTCTGATGTCATGTATAACAAATTAGAATAAATAAATAATTTTTTAAAAACTTACATGCATGCTAATCCTTATCTCAGTCTGTTTCTGGGAGAGTCTTCCCAAACGGGCTAGGGCAAGGAGGTTTAGAGAAGGAAAGATGGGGAAGCAGAATGCTTTCTCTTCAGTTCTATTAAGTGACCAAGGTGGAAGAAAGGGTCATAATCCTCAAAGTTCAGAAACTTGCTCTTACTAGATAAGAAGATATTGATTCTGCATCTTTAAATAAAAAAATGCTTTGCGCTTTTATACACTATTTAGAGATTCAAGGGCTGCAAACTACAGATGATGATAAGACTCCAGGGTTGTTAGAACTAGAATAAAAGTCTCATGACTCTTTGGCCAGTAGTTTCCACCAGCTTGGAGTCAAACAAAATACTTTAAATCTCAACTCAGCTACTTAGTTTGGTGACAGTGATGCACTGGTAAATGTCTAACAACTGGTCTTTGCAGGAAAGGGAACACACTGAATTGTGGCATCTGCCTTTGTTGGTGTTATCAGTTCTTTTATGGTGGTCTATTTGAAGCTGCCAGGATGACATCATTGAATACACAGTTGAAAGTGATGTACAGAGTTAACTCTCACTGGCTGGTGATAATCAGCTCTAGCTCATCCTTGTCTGTAACCTCTTTCTAAATGTCTTTTCTCCCCCTTATCTATTTTTTACATTGACATAGTTATACTTAGTAGTGTTTCATGGGAAATGTTAATGTTTGATATATAATTGAATAAAGCTTGTTTTGATTGTCATCATCAATGCCAAGAAAAGTTAAAAATGGAAAAGGGTATAAAATAGGTGTTTATAGTTTACCATTGATAACCGTATTTTTATATTGTGAAGTATAATTTTAGCTATAGTTATCTGAAAAAAAATCTTTGAGGAAAATACCAATAAAATGAGAGAATGACCATCAACAATAGCAACACTTTCCCTTATTTTCCACTCAATTGATAGAACTAAGGTATTTCCTAAACTGACCATTTGTTTGAGGAATCCCACCTATCTTAATCCTACATGTCTCTAAAATACCTAAACTAACAACTATCAATGCCACTTTGTATAGCTGGCATTAACCTAGATACATGAAGCAGCATTCTTATTTCTGAGATCAATGGGAGCAAGTATCAGGCTGTCAGTATTAATGGGGTCTCCATTGAAGCCAACTCAGGTTGTATTTTAGCAACTGAGAATACCTTCCTTAACCCATTAAATAATGTGTGGGACCTTGTTTCATCATTGTCATGTGATAGAAATACCAAAAGTCATCCAACAAATTTTAGGGCACTGTTGCAAAACTTGTTGTGTTAATACAAGCCATTACATGAACATCATAGCAGTGATTAGAAAGGTATTAGCATTCATAATGTGCATGTGAGGGTACCTTGGAACTTTGCTTACATTTTGTAAGTGTATTTTCTAGAGAATAGAATAAAACACTAGGCCTTTAACAACTGGGCACATCTGGATAGGAATGCTACTCATTTTCTCTTCCTCAGAAGCTGAATCTGAGTCCTTGAACATGAGTTGTGTGTGTGATGTTACCTCTTTCTCTAGTGCTGTCAAGATTGGCTTTATCCATATCCTATGAACTTCTGCTCATCTCAATTGGCTGCGTATAAACTTTGGTTAAACTTTACCCTGAAGGCAGGAAGTAAGAAGGGAGCCCTAGCAGAGTTGAGACTCTGACACAGGGAATCTTGGTGTGATGTTTGCCCACGGAGAGATCTTATTCATCAAAATATTTGCCATAAGGAAAGAAACAGACATCCAATTGCCCAAATTGTGTTCACTGACATTTATCTTTGGGTGCAATCATTGTTTCCTGCTAGCAACAATTTATCTGTGCTTGGACACAATTGCAACAGGAGTTCAAAAAAAAAAAAAAAAAAGGTAACCCAGGTAAAAAGGAGATGTGTAGCCATGCGGTGATTTGATAGGAGCCAACAGGATTTAGGGGAAGTAACATAAATCAATCTCTCTCTTTAGGGGGAAAAAACTGTAGAAATCCTAGATGGTAACAGGCATCTGTTATTGTGGAAATGGGCCTTTTGATTGGTTGCTCCAAAATACTTCTCAAAGGAAAACAGTTATTTTATCAACCTTTACTAAGGGTTGGAGGGAAGTGTTACATCAGGAAAAGAAAAAAAGAGCTAGATGTTACTCTCTCAGCCTGCATTCTCCTTCAGTGAGTTCCTCATTCTTACACAGGGATAGCTGCTGTCAGTTTCCTTGGGGGTAGATGTTAAAAACAAAACTAAGCTAAAAAGCCTCCCCCGCTTGCTCTCTCTCCTCTCCCCTTGCCCTTTCCCTTTGGGGACTGAAACTCTCTCCTTCTGGTTCCCACAGCATGCAGTGGGGCAGCCAAGCCGCCCCCGGCATCCTCCAGTGAGCAGAGCAGCAGGCCTGGCTCTGTCATGCCCCATCTCTCTCAGCCTCTAAGAGGCCTGCGGAGAAACAGCCCAGCTGGCAGGAGCACGCGGGCTGCTGGCTGCCCCTCAGCAGAGAGGCTTCTCACAAATTGGCCAGAGGCTGCCTTCTGAGCAGAGAGGGAAGAGGGCCAACACCTTCAGCTCATATTTGACTCTCCCTGCCCCGGCAAGGTCAAGAAAGCAAGAAGTGCTTTTCCCTTAGCAGCTCTAATTTTTAGTGAAGCCATGTGCCTTGGATTTGCAGGTCAAGAAACTGTGAGTTTAACACTCTAATCTACTCCATGTGCCTCTCTAATCCTGTAACCAACACATACCCAGCACTGAGCACCTCCAGGCACAGTGCTAAGTGTGGAGATGAACATGGAAAATCTGGCCTTGTACCTAGAAGACCTCATGGACCAGAGTGGAAGAAAATTTTCTTGCAGACAGTGTGGTAATGAGAGTGCAGCAAAAAAAAAAAAAAAAAAAAAGAGAGTGCAGCAGAAAGAGGGTGGGGTGGGGAGCACTGAGGAAAGCCTGTGAATGACATGGGTAAAGGATGACAAGGGGTTAGACTGGCCTTGTGTGTGGAGTTCCCGGCCTGCACACTCCCTGCAGAGAAAGCTCTCTTCTTCCTTTCCAGCCTGCTGTGGTGAACATGCATTCCTTGACAGGGTCCTGTAGTTCAGCAATGTTGCTGTGACTCTCTCCATGCCTGGCTCCATTCCTGGCCAGCACTTCAACCTGTTCTCTGTGTTTCTGTCATTCCCAGGTGGGGCATCTCCAGGGCAGAGTCCCTAGAAACTCTAGCCTACTCTAATATCCTCCAGCTAGCAACCTCAGCTGTATATAAGAAGAGCCAGTGTTTCCCAAAGTCCTGGCAAAACCCCCAAGCTCTACTTAGACCTGGGGAGCTAACTGTCATTTCTAAAATAACCCTAAGACAAAGGAATATGCTCGTTGGCTGTGTCTGGATCATTCTCACCTCAGTATAGGCATTGGAATAGTTTCCTGCTGCTATTGACAAAATTTTAAGGACTAGATTGTTGGCAAACAAAAAGGAAAGCTGTACACTATTTGTGTAAAGCTCTGGTCTTCTGTTTCTCTGTCCATTACACTAGGTAAACACTCTCCAAAGGAGTCTGAACAGCAAAACAGAACAGGAATGAAAGCAGATGGAAAGAAGGAAGAGCAGGGTGGTCAACTTACTGATAAAGAACACTGCATGGAACTTAGCCAGCAGCACATACTTTTTAATGGGTCACCCAGTAGGCACTTATTCACCATCTTCAATATTTGAGATGCCTCCGACTTGTTCAAAATCTTCTTTTTAATTGAATCCAGGGGTTAAGATTCACTTATTTGGAGCACTTCATATATGCTGTGCATAGTTCTGGATGTTTGGAGGAGGGAAGCTGCAGACTCCCATGGAGTTTACATTCTAAGGAAAGATACAACTAGAGACGTGAATACTGACATAGACATAGATACAGATACACAGATATTACACTAGATGTGGGAGACGGGGAAGGAAGAGGGACCAAAGAAAAGTACTAACTTTAGCCTTAATTTACCTTTTTGGAAAAAAAAACTAAACATACATAGTGAAACAGCTGGAGATAATGATGTCCCAGTACTGCACAGAAGCATATTAAAGTACACTAGATGTGCATACCCAGAAGAAAAATCATTTATTAGAAGAGGGGAAATTGAGGTGAGAATATTAAAAAAGGTTTCATGTATTGTTCTCCAGCTATGAAGCTGAAAGTCATCCAAGTATTACAAGGGGAAAGGAAGGAACTCTAGCCAGTTTTCCCAAAATTATATGACATAAGAGTCAACTTAAGTATTTTTGTTTGTTTGTTTTACAGTGCTGGGTATCAAACCCAGGTCCTCATGCACATCAGGCAAATCATTCTACCACTGAGCCATATCTCCAGCCCATTTTAAGTGTTTCTAGCATTAGATTTCCTGTTAGCAGGATAGACTAGGTCATCTTTATTTTAACCAGCAGGCTGACTACTTCTTACCACCCAGGAAAGTGTGGGACCCTTGTCTAGAGCTCAGCAATGCAGGATGTCCCCAGCCCTTACTGGTCCTTAGTGCTGCTTCTTTCAGACTATTGTGGGAGACCTTCTTTTTTTTTTTTTTTTTTTTTTGGTTTACAGAATGTGAGAATTGAATGGCATAAGAGATGACTACTGGATTTAGTGGAAAGTACAGAGAATAAAGTCCCCCATGCAAATAGATCATGTGAACGTTGATAGCGTTTCTCTGGCAAACAGAGAAAGGGCTGCAGAGATTGCAGACCAAAACATCCAGAGTGTGTGCTTCTAATTCAATTAAGCGCCTCTGTTTTCCATCCAGCCTGCTTCCCAAGTGCTCCACTAGCATATGCTACTGCACTAACAATGCCTTGTGGATGCACAAACCTCCCCAAGGTGGGAGGGGACAGCTGCTTAACAGTCACTGTGCACAGCAGGGCAGAAGGTGAAGAACAAGCCCTGGGTATGGTTTGGGAGGCACTAGGTAGACCACTGGGAAGATTCCTGACAAGACAGAAACCAGAATGGAAATTCTACTAAGGCCATTAGTGTACTGCACATCCATAATCTGTCAGGAAATGTCTTGGGTGTCTGCAACTATGAATAGCTAAGATCTTGGGGCTTCCTAACTAAGCTTGTGGGAATTAAGAGCATCATTGCTTGCTTCTGTAGGTGAGTTCTTGCTTTAAACTCTTTCTCCTCATCTCTGCATAGTTCATGAGATTCAAGGCAGCCAGAAAACACTGCTAGTGATAAAACCATACAATGGAAATAGAATTTAATAACTGGTTTAATAATTGGTTCCCAGAAATATTTCTGGTTCCACCTAGGCATGCTTCAGTATTGCACTTCTCTCTTCCCTTGAAGGGGTGTGTTTCCATGATTTTCTTTGGTCAATGGAAGTATGTTCCACTTTAGACAGATGTTTTAAAAGCTGGTACATGACGGGTCACTTTCTCTTTCCAACCAACACACTGAGAGACAAATGGAGGGTGCTCTTTCAGACTGATCCTGGAGCAAGGCTACTGGAGAACAGTGCCCCTAGCTGACTCATAACAGAAATGCAAGGTGAATGAGAAATTAACCTTATGTTTTAAACCATTGAGATTTTGGGGTTGCTTGTTACTGTAGCACAACCCAGTCTATGATGACTAACGCATTCAACAAAATCAATGCTTTTTCCCCATCCAGATACAGCAATCATATTAGCATGTATCATTAGGCTGCTTTTTCAGGCAGATAGGGGAAAAAACTGTTATTATGATGGGCAAAAAGCAAAGCAAACCTTTATTTGCTTTCACCATGAAATTGTCGCCTTTCTTTAAACAAACACATTTCTAACAATGATAATATGATGCTTTCATTAGTTTCTCCAACATAATTCTTATTCCTTTTTGCTGGTTTCTTGCATCAGTCTACCAATATTCCCTGCCTAAATTGTTACAATGGCTTCCTAGTTGAACTTTCTGCCTCTGGTGTTTTCTTTTTACACACAGTTACCAGGGTGTTTTATTATTAATTCTTATCTCAAACTTGAACAGAAAACTTTCCCACTTCAAACCCAATCATAGCTCCCCATTGCCTATAACATTAAATACATAGAATACACGAAAGTGTTAAGGTACATTTTAATTTTTTTCTTATAAATTATTTAATTTACCTTCTTAGCAAACACGTGTGCATGCCTCTTCACACACACCACAGAAATGCAGGAAGAAAAAACCTGAATTTCCTATTAGCACATTATTTGAGTCTTTACTCAAATGACTCATGACTGTCTATCAAGTTCGCAAGAAACACTTCAGGGCCAGAATCACCCGCAAGCCAGGGCCAGTCTCTAAGGAACCCCACTGTGTTCTGTTCCTCCATTCAATTTAGAGCAATTTAAAATTCCATCAATTTTAATGTTATGCATGTCCTTACAATAAACCACTACACCTTGAGCTTTAGAAAGCCTGTCTTGCACCTGATGGAGCCTCACTAGCACATCTATTTACTCTTACTTACTGTTTAAGATACTGAAAGCCAGGGCATTTTATAAAACTCAAAATCTTGTTATGGATGCAGACTGATTAATCCAACTCTATTAAGCAAATAGATTTTGTGTTATGCTCTAGTATGTGTATATAAATTTCCAAGTGGTCTGTACTTTAAAAATTCCCTTATTTTTTTCCAAAATAAAGTTATTATGTTTTTTCTTTTTTTATTTGTTCTAATTAGTTATACATGACAGTAGAATGCACTTTGATGCATCATACATAGATAGAGTGTAATTTCTCATTCTTCTGGTTGTACACGATTTGGAATCCCACTGGTCATACATATGCACACATGGTAAGAATATCTGATTCATTCTACTAACCTTCCTATCCTCATACCCCCTCCCCTCCCTTCACTCCCTTCTACCTAATCTAAAGAATGTAACACATATTATGAAAAGTTTGGAAATTGTATAACAGTGGGAAAAAGGAAAATAATAAATAATCCAATCTCAATATCAAAAAGAAAGCCTTTGTTACCATCCTGGATGTGGGGTATTTCCTCCTAGTCTTTTTGTGTCTTTGCTTGCACAGGAATCCCATTCCATAATGTTCCTCACTTCCCAGACCATAGACAAACTGCTCACAGAAGCTGTATCCTGAAAAGCTAGCAACCTAACTGGGATGAAATGTGTGTAGCATACACTCCCATCCTTGATTCCCTTTGATCAGCCAGGGTTCAGGCAGGGAATCAAAGCCTCCTTAAGTATTATGGGGAAAGGGGATTTATTATAGGAATTAGTCATTATAAAATTGTGGGGGCCCTGTTGGGGGAGTGAAGGTCTGAAATGGAAGTGGAAGGAAAAAGAGGAAGGGTTACTAATATATCGGATGCACACTGACAAGCTCCAGAAGCCAGGGCTTGAATAGATATTCAAGGAGCCCAGCACATCCCAGCAGCATAGTGAAACAGGAAAAGTGGGAGGTCTGTAAATGTGCAGGGAAAGCTGTCTCTCTGCCTGGCTACTACTGCCTCTGCAGGTGCACAGCCTACAACAGGAGGTGAGCCTGGAGCAGGCCTGGAGACTTGTCAGTGGAAGTTCGAGATGCTGAGTCCATGTTTAACTTCTGTTTTTGCTGACATGATCGCTCTGATTATTAGGCCAGTGGGCAAGGGCAGGGTGGCTCAGAAAAGAGGTCGACCAATATCTACCATTACTGAGGTCATCATGACCACCTGACCATCAAGTTCCTCTTCTTTGAGGTTTCTCTTTTGTGGGATACAAACATCTTTTTGTATTTTGCCTATTGTGAAAGGTCTATCTGCAAGCTTCTCTCCAGACTTTCCTGTCACCAACTTATAAGTGACATTCCTCTGAATCCCTGGCCATCCAATGAATCATCACTCACTGTCCATGAATCAATACAGTTCTACATCTTCATATCTGTCCTTCCAGGCAATGTGAATAACCAGGTGCACGGCTTGAAAGTTCTGCCTGTTGTCAGCCTCTCCCTCACCACTGTCCTTCAGGCAACCCTGACTGAAGCTAGAGTGTAACAGGCATCTACTTTTTTAGATGCTACCAGCTCATCATGCAAAACCATCACCACTTTATTGTTCTCGTTGTCCAGGAGAAGCTGTTTCCCATTCCCATGCCATCAAATAACAGAAAAGACTCTTGGGAATCCATCTGTAGAGTGAAACCCAGCAGTCACACTTTGCTGGGATAGACAAGGAAGAAGTAACAGGGAAAGAGCTTTGCTTAAAATAGTCTCACCCAATCCCAAAGTCCTTCCTCTTAAGGAGCTATGACAGTTCTGATGGGTCCCCAGAAGAGAAGCTGGAGTGGGAGGGATGGTATCTATTAATCTTTCCTTTAGGTTGGCAGGAAAAGACTAAAAGAAAACACAGCTCAGAAGCCAAGGTTAGAAGGACTGTTAAAGGTCATTGAATGTTCAATAAAATGAAAAGAACATTAGCCCAAGGAGAAGTAGCCCACATTTGCCTCAGGTCTCTCATTTACCAGGTAACAGAGGTACTTGTGCCCAACCTATCTTAATCTTTTGTCCAAAAATGCCAATGAGGGAGGCCAACTCCTTGAATATCCTTTTTGGGGAGATACAGTAACAGAGTCAGAGAAGCTGGACTCAGAGTATGTGTGGCAATCACATACAATTTCTTTCCTCTCTTTCAACCTCCACTGAGTCCAGTCAAAAGGACTGGGGAACATCTTGGTTTGAAGGAAATGCAATAAAGAGTACATCTTTCTAATGATGTGATTCAGTCTCTGCCAAAACCTCAGGTTTAGGTCAGATGTCAACTCCTCTTGGAAGCCTCCCCGTGTGCCCAAGTCAGAATGTGTTGTTCCTCTTTCTGAGTCTCCCTAAAGTCTGTAGCTAAACTTTCTTTCAAGCTATTTTGGACTGCAGTTAATACCTTCAATGTCTGCATTCTCCTTCCACTAGGTCCTTTGTTCTCATCTGGGATATCAAAACCCAGGATGTAGCAATGAGCAGTGAAGTATGTTGTAATTTGTAACTAATAGTAGGTAAAATAACAACATACAGATGATTCAGGGTGACATCTATGATGTGTTTCCAACTCTTTAATGCCACTTTCATTCAGTAGTATTCAATAGCGATTTCTTAAGCATAGGAGACACAGGCTTAGAAAGAGCAGAAATTGTTATATAACTCCGACTTTGCTCTTGAGATTGTGTTGCACATATTAATGCCATCCATTAAGTGTCAAGGTAACAAATATTGAGAACTTCTGTGTTAGAATGAGAGCTCCTTGAGAGGAAGTTCTCTGATTCACCAGTCTGTTAACGGTGTTGTCTAAAACAGTAACATGCACTTAGTAATGGAATACATTGAAACTGAAGAAAAATTAAAAAAAAAAAAAAACAAAGTTAACAAAACATGTCCACATATGGGAAGGTCAAATAAAGGAAATGTGATCTCTTGGTAGGACAAAAATCAGTTGTTTACATAGCACTTTATAACAAGTAGTCACAAAATCTTGTAATAATAAATAGAAGATAGGTTTAGCTGGGGTCAGCTAGGCAGCTCTCCCGTCTTGGCTGGGCTCATTCATGTCTGGGATGGGGGAACAACTGGCAATCAGCTGCTCTGTTGGACTTGGTTGGGACAACTAGGGAAGCTTTGAGTTGTTCTGTGTTTCTCATCTCCTAGTGAGCTCTTCTGGGCACATTCTCATGGTCAGAGCAAGGGTATAAGGCAGGGCAGGTGATAACATATATGGACTTTGCTCAAAATCAGCCTGCCATCTCTTCTGCACTTTCTATTAGGCAAGCAAGTCATCCGGCCAGCTAACATTCAAGAGATGGCGAAGATTTTCAACAAGGAACTGCATACTGCTGTGGGAAAGGGTTGCTGTCGGAACTAGGAGGAGCAGGAGCCACCACTTTAACTCATCATAGAGTATAAGAAGCTTTGACCACACAGGAGAACTGGAGCACAGGACCGAGGATTCTTTGTTTAGCACAGCTATGTTGACTTTAAAAATTCTTCCAGCACAATATCTAGGGTCAGAATGTTTCTCCATTGGGATGTCCACAGGGATACAAGCACTCTGCACAGATTAGATCACATAGCAGCACGAGGGCAGCCATTCTTCTTCATTGGACTTTATATCTGCAAGGTGTTAACAAGTAAACATTATGATAAGAAAAGGACATGGTTCCTGGAGCCTGTCCCTTTTCCAAGCATGGGCCAGTGCACATGAATAGCCCTGCCTCTGGCAAAGGACTGCAACCAGAGCTTTGTCGCCATTTCTGGTTCATTGTTCCTCTTAAGGGCTCCTGGGGAGAGTCAGAGAAATAAATCAGGACATATAGGATAGTCCCTCCAGCAGCTCTTGGGTAGCAAATATGTATAATGGTGGAAATGCTCCTGATTGCTTTCCATTTATTTCTGCAGCTACCGGTTTTCCCTATTGCTTGTTGTAAAGTTTAAAACAACATCAATTTTTAAGGACTTGAAAGTGCTTTTCTATTTAAAATCAAACAAGACAAGCATCATTTTCATTCTGGGACTGTGCTTTGCTTCTTGAAGTGTGCTGAATATATAGACACCCACTGAAAAATAATAATAATAAAAAAGCTAAGTGATGGAAATGAGTAATTGCTTGGCAGCGAGTCTGCAGGGAGAGGGCTGATGTCGTGCGGCACATATTTCATGAATAATGAGAGGAGTCTCAGAGCTGTGCAATCACTGCCTATTGGGTCAGAAATTTCACATTAGTGGATTCATCGGAGCAGATCAGTGTCATAAAGACACTCTCTCCTGGGGCAAACACACCTTTCCCTTCACTGAACTGTCGTCTCTTAGTTGTATGGTAGATACAGCAAAGACCTTCTGAGAGACAAGGGACAGATCTGGATTAAGAGTACTTATAGCACATCATTCTATCTGCTCATGGCAACAGAAAGAAACAGTTTTTAGCAGAGATAAGCTAGTAAGTCTATGGCTAACAAAGAGCCTAATGAAGCATTAGATAAATATAATCAATGAACATGTAATTCTATGAAATTTCACTGCAAAATAATTGGAACTCAGAGAATTTAAAAATAGTGACAGGAACTTCAGGTTTTTTGTCTTAGAAATTATATATTTTTTAACCAAATGTTCCTGTTCTCTTTCTGGGTCTTATTGTAGGATTTTACTTCCTGTCATCTTGTGAAGGTACTAACTATCAGATCATGACTTGAGTTGGCCTATGAACTGTGAGCAGAAGTGAAGTGGTCTTTTGGAAATGAAGGTTTAAGAGCCAGTGTGCAATCTGACATTGTTTCCACCAATGCTCCAGAGTGCCAGTCCACATGGGGGCCACTCCATCAGCCTGGGTTCTGGAAAGTACCGAGTACTGACCCCTAGGTAACCCTGACGGGCATGCAACCGGACCAGGAAATAAATAGTTCAAGCTCATAAGACTGTCAGTTGTTTGCTGCTGCAAAATATCCTGCTTAATTCACTAAGTACTTCTTGCTTATTTGTTTATTTTATTTATTTATTTTTTGCTCAGACCACCCTAGGTATCATATGGTAGTTTAGAGAATGGTATTTTATGGTTAGTTAGAGTTAAGTTTGAAGGATTCTTTGAAATAACTATAGGTTCATATAAAATAGAAACCAGAACAGTTTGGTGAAAATTAAGATCATGCATTCAAGATCTTTAGTGTAGTACTTGCATAAGTTTTCTAATCATCATTAACTAACATTATTAGCTAAGCCAGAGGCAGCTATACTAAACAAGGAGGTAAACACGCCACTCAGAAATAATTGATAGCCCTTAACTTAAAGCATATTTTTCCATAAAACCTCCCAAACTCTTGATTTTTTTTTCTCTCTTTCTCTTGGTTTTCATGGAGCCATAGAATACTAGGCTAAGATGCAGATAGTTACAGTAATATCCAAATGCTTGAGAAACTGGTCCAGGAGTGGAGGGATTTGTCCAGAGACACCTGCTTAGGAAGAGGCAGCAGGAGAGCAAAGGAAACCACATAATTTTATCATCCAAAAGAACACTTTTGAAAATGAATGAAGAACTTTGTTAGTAATCATTCCAGAACAACAGGTGGAAAGTAAGATTTTCTCTGGCAGAACAGAACATATGGTCACCCTAATTAGGACCTACTTTCCCTGTGGCTGTGCCCCACGTCACTTTCCTTCGCATCAAACATCTTCACACTCTTGATGTAAGAAACTCTTTGCCATTTACGCTTATGACATAGCGTTGTCACTAGGGAAGAAAAGAACCAAGAGCATTGCTTTCTTTTTTGAAATTCTTTATAAATCATTGTCACTTTTATTCTTTTCCCTCCCTGCTTTCTTTGACTTAGGTTCTTTGCTTATCGCTTTCATGTTTAACTATTTACCTTGAGCAACTGCCTTGCTCAACACAGTTATGGACACTCACTGTACAGATGAATTTGTATCTGAAAAAAAAAAAATGTTGCAACAGCATGGGGAAACTCAGAGGCAAGATTTACCAAAAAGAGAACACAGCTGCTTTCATATAACATGACACATAAAGAAGATTGCATAGCACTGGCAGGGACAGAAATGATAGTGGATACTCTCAAGAGATACATACAGTCATCCATACTCAGATGGGTTCTTAAGGGGACCTGGCTCTCCTCTTATCTATATTCAGAAAAGAAATTATAATTTTTTTGAACATAGCGGAAATTAACTCATGAGAAATAGAAAAGACCCAGAAAACATATTCTGGTATTCTCTCCAAGTTGCAACCCAAGTATGAAAATAGAACACAGAGGAGACAAAGGCCAGGTGAGCAGAAATTACATGCTAGAGATCCTTCTTCATTGCTGAACAAGGTATCCTTCCAGGTCCCTCATGCACAAATGGGCTGGGTGCTGTGACTGTTTAATTGCTTTTGAAATTAGAAATGCCCATGTATTGTGGAGCCTAAAAAGAATAGGCTAGTTTAAAAAAAAAAGAAAAAGAAAAAAAAGGTCATATTTTCCTATCAAAACTATAAGAAATTATATTAAGTGACAAAAAAATGATGTCTTTTGAGTCCTGAAAAGTGACACTATGGTCTAACTGCATCCCTGAGGCACCTGGCTTTGATTGAATGTGCCTGTATCATTCTTTCCATCTGTTGAATTATGATGCAGAATTAACACGAGAAGGCTGAACTTAAGAAGACTTTGAACTTTTCATTTCAATGTTGCTTTCTTTATGTGGAGTCTGGAGATATGATAATTAGTACTTTCACAAATCCCTATAGTCTGCCCTCCTCTTCCCTCCACAATCTCGGGCTCACCACCCTCCAGCCACATGGCCTGTCCTCATATTCCTCATATTCATCAAGTCTGATCATGTTTCCAGGGGATTTGTAATTGTTTCTTGCTCTGCCTGGGATGTTCTTTCTGTGAACCTTGTCAGGATTGGCTTTTCTTTACCATTTATGACTAGAGACTTCCCTGAACATGGTATCTATGTAGGTCATGAATATATTTCCAGAAGACTTCCTGAAAGCCAACAGGTTCTCAGTAAATATTTCTTGAAAATATGAATGAATGAATGAGTTTCATGTTGATTCTGGAATCAAATGACTGAAGAGATTGTGCTTTAAGGCTTTCTGAGAGCTGTTGGGAATCTTCTTTCTCCAGCAAGCTATATTCCTTGTAACTAAGGGTGCAATACTAAATAGAGTAGCACCAAAAGTATTTAAAATACTTAGGAAAAAGAATAATCTGGATGGTGGAATGTGGACGATCCAGACTTTCTATTGCATCCTACTTGGGTCTACTGTACTTGGTCTGTCTCCAACACGGGTGTCTCCTTCCTTCTGTTGCTCACTTCTCTACCTGTTCTCAGCCCCCAAATTATCAAATGTCTCCTTTCACTTTCTGTCTTAAACCTACTGCTTTTGAAAAGGCACTTGATCTCCAATTCACTTAACAGGATTCTTTAAAACAGTGTTTTATAAAACTTGATTGACTCTCCAAAAAAATTATAGTTTTTGCAGCTTTTTAGCCAGAGGTTTTTCCAAAATTATCTCTTAGAAGTGTGACATCATATTTTCCTGCTACCAAAGTAGTAAAGTTCAACTGGGATTGAACACATGGAATGGTTAGGTTTTCAGGATGTGCACATTTCACATCATTTATGCTGAGCTCTAAACTGATTTTGAACTTAGGGAGAGATGTTGTGTGTCTCTGAGTTTCAAGAATGACAATCTTTGTCTTCCATAAGATTACCTACTGCAGGTGCCTAGGGGGGGAAAGCCTCGCCTCAGTGGGGTTGCCCTATTACCATGCTTAAAGTCATGGAGTCCAGGCGAGGATAGGTCCATGACATCAGGTAGTCTGGAGTTTTTATTTTATAGGTGATGGAACTAGAGAGGTGTAGAAGTAACTTAGTAAAGAATGTGCAATGATTTAATGGATAGCATATTTTTTTATTCCTACAATCAGTTATTTTCCTATTGTAATATTCAAATTCTTTCTCTTTTGTAGCTTTCTCTCTTGTTTTCTCTCCTTCCCCCTCTTCCCTCTCCCACTGACCTCAGCTACTCTATATGCTCCTAAAGTGAATGCACCATGTCTTTCATTCTTTGTTTTCAATTTATTCCACACACACCTGGAAAGGCACCAGAGATGGAGAAGTGCTGATAGTCAGATGGTGCGTCAGATCTCCCCATCTTGTCCCTCCAGATTTAATTCCCTCCTTTCTCTCCCTTGCTCTGTTCCTGAAGGAGCTTATCTACATAGGGCCATCAGTAGACCTCTTGCCATTTAGTTCAACCAAAGAGAAGTCTTGGCAGGAGATTAGAGGGCAAGAGGAGAGAGTAGCAGTGGGGACGCTTGCCCTGTGTTCCCTCCCTACCAGGTCGCCATGGTTGGGCAACACTTCCGTGAAAGACTTCTGCTCGGCAGCACATCTTCCCTTGAGGCCTAGAGGGGATAAGAGAGGCATGCTGTTATCTATCCTGGAGGCATGTCACCATTCCTTATTGGCTTTCTAAACCATCCCAGCACCTATGGAAATATCCCTTTATTTAACTCTTTTTGAATTGCCACATTTGGAGATGCTGTCTGTTACTTGCCTTGTCTCTGGTCAAAATGCAGACAGGAAGGTGGAAGCAGCCATTTATCTCCAGCATAAAGGGAGCATTGTGTGATCCAGGCTATCTGCCTGGACCTTTCTGTGGATATTCTTTTAAATCCTTACAATAACCATCTGAATTGGGTACGACTGAGCCCATTTTCCAGGTTGGGAAACTGTGTCTCAGACAGGTCATATAGCATTGTTAGGATCACACAGTTGGTGCTTAGCCATTATCCTGATTTCCCCATAGGACCCCACCTGACCCCAAACTGTTATGTAATGATTGCATCTGCAGTGCAAATATCTCATCACAGATGGAGAGAAAATAGAAATAGGAGCAAGATTAAGTACTCAAGGAGTGAGAGAATTGTAGCGAGATTGGCCTATCTGTTCCTCTGGAACCCATCAGCATTGCAAAGAAACAAGACCTCTCTCACCAAGATGATGGTGGACAAATAACTGCTGGGGGCCACAGTGGGTGCCAAACTAGTTGGCAGTCTTTGAACAGGAGCTTCCAGCTGCTTCTTGGCTCCCCAACCTGCTGGTAACTGCTGAAAGAAGCGAATCTTCCTTCATGCTCACTCTTCCCACCCCCTCCCGATGCCCCCACAGTCTGGAACAGAAGCATTATCTCCCTGGCTCCCATTTAATCCTGGCAATCATCACCTTCATGCTTCCTCCTCCCTGCCAGTGTAGAGCGCAGTGCAGCCTGAAATTCCCAGCTCTGATGGAGAGCTCTGAATTATTCATCAGCTCGATAATGGCAGGTGATGAGATCTTTCCCCGATATGTCCCTGTCAATAGGTGTTTATTAATCTGTTTCACCAGCCACCCTGCTCTGACTGTGGGGCCAGAAGAACCCCACCCGCCCGCCTGACATGTATCGGCAGAGACAGCACTTTAAAGACTCCCTTTTGCTTGGGAGGTCATCTGAAGGTTATTAGGAACAAATTATTTCTTCATTTCCGCTGACTGAGTAGATAGCCTTAATGATCTGTCACCTAGCAATAGCCTGCCTGTTCAAACATAAAGAATGGCAGGCTGATGGGCTTATAACTAGAATCAGTTCATTTCAGCTATTCTCTTGTCAAGCATGTTTCCAAGATACATATAATATTTACATATTCATGAGCCTCTGCCGACACTGATGCCGTGAGGGGGCCTGTCTGGTAACGTGATACAAGTTTGTACCGTGTCCTCAGGCACTTAAAGTCTATTGAGTATATAAAGTCTACCCAGGGCCTCTTTTCTGGAGGTATTCTCTATTTTAAACACAGCGAGTGCCATCCCAATTTTATGCACTCAACTCCCTCTCCTTCCTTTTCCACCCCTCTATATCCACCAGAATCCCTTCACCTCACCTCTTAAGGAGAGAAAGCTATGGTTTGGAGAAAACTAAGGGGCCAGCATGGGTTTCCCACCTCCTAGCAGAGTAAACTCATCCAGGACATGTTTGCTTTACATTCCTTTAGGCTTCGTGTAGGTAACTCAAATTACATTGTGTAAAGCAAAGTGAAGTTACAGCTGGATTTGCAAATTTTGGACTTTGACAGCATTTTAGAGTCTCCTTGGGCTACTTGTAGCTAATTACTATTTCATGCCTTTGATTTTGCCATGGCCTATGGTCTTGTCTCAATCTATCTAGTTGAGGATGGTGCCCCATAAATCTTGCTATAAAACTAAATCACCTGGGGAAGACCTGAAAATTGTCATTTGGAGAGAGATTCTTATTACCCTATCTCCAATCTCCTGTTTCTTACTCCACCCCAAAATATTCTTCCTACTCCTACTGTGATTTGGAGAAAAAGAAATGTAATTAGTTCAGACATCTCTCCATGATAATTTATTTTTGTAGCCCATGGGCTGTGCCATGAAACCTCAGAGGCCTAGGAATACAGCCTATAATTCTAAGATGTCTGAGTCTAGTTTGGGTTTGCCCCATTTCTTCCAGGGCCCAAGTGCCATCCTTCTGGGTAGTTAGGTGCTACAGAGAGCAAATTGCTTTATTTTTATTTTTATTTTTTTGAGTTGTAGATAAACATAATGCCTTTATTTTATTTTTCATTTTTATGTGGTACTGAGGATCAAACCCAGTGCCTCACACATGCTAGGCAAGCACTCTATCACTGAGCAACAATCCCAGCCTGCAAATTGCTTTTTAAAATAGCATCAAGGTATCCTCAAGTATAAGAACCTTAAATACTTATTCATGGAGAATGACAAGTATGTGAAAAATAACATTCCATTGGGGAGTTGCTTGGGGAGGGTTTGGCAAGCACCTACTTCCTTCAAGTCAGTATTCCTGCAAGTGAAATGGGGATAATGACCCAAAGCCTTTTTTCTGTTTATGAAGTCATTATGACAATTAATGAGGTAGTAACTTGGTGAGTATGTTGGGAATCCATTGAGAAGATGACATTAAGGTACACTCAAACTATGACTGCTTGGCAGACAAATAATAACTTCGTCAAGCTAAGTATGAGCCATTCATTTGAAAACGTGTCAGAGCACTTGATTCTTTCACAGATTTATGGCTATTTCAGAATGGACATGGACTTCAATTATCAGGACTGAAAGCCCCAAAAATATAACAACTGAAAGCCCAAAAAATCAGAGAGGGGTTTCTCTGACTGGGGAGTGGGATACTAAGAACACCATACTCTTGGTCTCCCCTTCTGCTACCACTGAAGAAAACTCTACTTTCAAAAAAAAAAAGTTTGAAAATCTAAGCCTTTTTCTAACATTTGCACCAAGTGGTAATTTAAATGAAAGTTTCCATGTTTAAGTTACATAAAATAAAAGTAAAATTAAAATTCAGTTCCCCAGTCACAATAGCCACTTCATTTCATGTCTTCATAGTCACTGTGGCTAATTGCTTCCACGGTAGACCATGCAAATATGGGCCACATCCATTACTGCAGAGTTCTATTGGACAGCAACTAATCCAGGTATTCTCGAACTTTATTGTGTGTACCTAAAAATAACTCAAGGAGTTTCTTAAAATGTACATTTCTGAGATTCATCTTCAGAAATTGTGATGCAGGTGTAAGAGGAGTTACAGAAATCTTAATATTTTAAAAGTTTCCCAATAATTTTAATGGAATGGTTTGTGAGAATATCTGGCTTTATTAATACAATTTAAACTTTGTTCCTCAGATCAACAGCATTAAGGACAAACTGGGAGCTTGTTTGAAAAGGAAATTCAAGAATTGGGGATGGAGTTCAGCAATCCATCAAGGAAACTTCCAGGCAATTCTATGTATGCTCCATTTAAAAACCACTAGTCTAGACAGAAAAGAAATAGAACTGTAGACCCCCTGCAAATTACCAAAACTTAGATATAAATATTTGTAGTCTAAAATGACAATATTGAAATTAACTTATACATACATCGAATTTGCTTACATAAAATTCATTCATTTATTTCATCCATCCTCCTATCCATCATCCTTCCACATTTTCAGGGTACCAAGTATTGTAATAAGAATTGGGAATATAATATATTTTATAAATAACTAGAAGAGCTTGAAGTCTCCAAACACAAAGAAATGATAAAGAGATGAGAATGTTAATTACCCTGATTTTATCAGTACATATTGTATCCGTGTATTGAAATATCACACTGTATCATACAAATATGTACAATTATTACCCTTTAAAAATTGCTTAAATGTTTAAGGAAAGGGAAATGTTAATACCCTGATTTGATTTTTACACGTTGTATACATGAATAAAATTATGACACCATATCCCTTAAGTTTGCATAATTAATTATAAAAAATGAACTGAGAACAAAGTACTGAATAAGTTTGTTGTAATTTCTGCTTTTAAGAAGTGTGCAACTAACTGGTTGCTAACTCAATTTTCCTTAGTTTTCCTTCAGGTTTTTTTTTTAAGTGGGATGGAATAAAAATAAGACTATTTTCTCTAAACCAGAGGTCTGATGGTTTTCTAGCCCCCCACTCCTCACAGTTATATTAATAGCACACAGCAGTTGGTAGTTCACCCAGGTTTATATAGATATTCAGGGGAGATAAAACAATAGAATCCAGTTTTCCAGACTCCAAGCAAACACCAGCAATATTTGTGTAAAACAATGGATAAATGAATTTTCACTTATTCATAAATGAGTGTTCCAACTACTCATTTTAGTGAATTTATATATTGCATATCTTTAGCAGCAATTTACATAAAGCCAAGTCTTATTACAGCACTCAGAAACAAGATATTTATTAATTTCTCTTTCATATTCCATTTTTTCCTTAAAGTATTTTACTATATTTTATATTATTTTAAACTTTTACATCGTGGAAAACTTCAAACACAAACCCAGAAGGCTGTAGCTGCCGTGAGCTACAGCCCCCAGTCAGCTACATGGTCTCCAGGATCAACAAAGGATGCTCTGCAGTAGGTTTAGGGGATAGGGGTGCAAGAGCGCACTTTGCCACTTAGTTTTGTTTTGGATGTAGTCAGTGTTGTTGTTGGATTTTCTTTGCTTGCTTTTATTTGTTTTGCTATCCTAATTCCTTGATCTCTCAATGAGAATATTTGTTGAGTTTCACAAATACTGTCATCTTCCCTGTTCTGTGTATTTTAAGTTCAATGCCATGTTATGAAAGAAAAAATGTTATTGTAATAGAATTCTTATTTGTGGCTCCACCCTCCAAAGGTTGTTACTCTCAAGGATAAGGAGAGCTAAGTTTTTCCTGGTGACAGTAGGGATGCTTAACACAGAGTCACAGCCAAAGGCCCTTTGTCTTTTGTAAGTGACTGGAGATTTCATGCGGCTGTGAAACATAGCAGAAATGAGTGTGCTCAACATTGTGTAGCAAAAAAAATCCATTTTTAAAAATTTACTATTCCAAAGAGAAGAGAAAATTAAGGGAGATAGCACAAAATCCTTTTCTTTTCAAATAAGCAATTCTCAATGGCTGAAAGGCACGATAAGAGAAAAAGTTTAGGATAAGGAGGACTGGCTAATATCTATCTGTGAGTGAAAAAAAACAGTTATAATAAGGTTTTGTGCAAACTTTTCCTTCCAGTATCCATTTTTGAAGACCAGATATAATTTAAAAATCCAAACTTGAAAATAGATTATAATATTATAGCAAATAATACAGAGCCTGCTGAAATGTAACTACTAAAGTTGTTGCCAGAGAGCATTTTCATTTTTAGTATTAATTCAAATGTTTTCACTTTTACAGTACAAAACTATAAAATGTTTATAATAACAGTAACCATTTAGATTATTTATTTACAACTTACTACCTTCTACATCAATAGTTATTTATTTATTTATTTTTGTTTTTAGTGCATTGTAGCTATGCATGATATTGCAGTATAATTTGTCATTCATAAATGCATATAACATAGTTTTCTCCATTTTTACACATATTTATTGGTGCATTATAGTTGTTCATAATGATGGAATTTGTTGTTACATATTCATACATCCACACAATATAACAATATAATCTGGCCAGTATCACTCCCCAGCATTCCCCCCCCCCTTCCCTAAATCAATACCTTTTTATTTTATATTGAGATGTAATTCACAAGCCATAAAATTCATCATTATAACTGTACAATTCTGTCATATTTATATTTATATTGACAAAGTTATGCAATTATCATGATAAATTCCAGAATATTTTTATTACCCCAACCCTGGGGAAAAAAAAAAAAACATGAAAAGTTAATCCCTGTTAGCAATCAGTTCCCAGTCCTCCTCCTCCCCCTCCTCTGACAACCACTAACTTAATTTTTTATCTCTATGGATTTGTCTGTTCTTGAAATTTCCTATAAATCCCCACACTTATGTCCTATACATGCAGAACCGGTTTTTGTCAAGGACTTGTTTCAATATACTCTGGGATCTCTACATGCATATGTGTTTTCCTGCAGAGCATAGTAGCCCATGTTTTATTGCTTTGACTTTGAACCTTTGAATCAATACTACTTACTAGCTAATATCTGGCTCTCTTCTCTCATTCTGCCTGCCTCCTCCCTTGCCTCCTTCATTATAGACACATGAACCCCCTTGACTCACCTCACAGTCAAAAGCCTTGAATATTTCAGAAGCCTTGCCAAATAGGTCATCAATTAGTCAGATATGGGGTGCCTCGGTGTCCTCATATTTAAGATAGAAAACTTTTGAGCTTTATGAAAAACTATGATCCTATATCTACAGATATTAAATAAGAAAAGAAAGTAAGACAATTACTTAATGCAACAAATAAACCCAATATTTTGCCATCATTAACTAGATGTTTTCAAGAAATAACTATTTTTCCTGAAATAATCAGATGATTGCTGAAGTCTTCCACTTACATTGAGTCTATAGAATTAGCCTTAATTAAAAAAATCACACAGTAAGACAAATCATTTGATATAAATCCATATGACAATAATGAGTATTTGGAAGATTCATTTAATGAATTTATATTAGATTTGAATTTTTTCCCATTGGATTCTGTTATTTCCAAGGTCTTTGTGATAGAAATAATATGTTTAAATATCCTTATATGTGACTCAAAATATATTCTCTGTCTCCATTTTGTTGACATATCTTTCACAGAAATGGTAAAGGTTATTTTTAGGAAGATAGGAGAGTGGGCAAAAAAGTAATGGAAGATTTCTTGGAGAAAGAGCTGTATATTTAAAGGTCTGGAGTTGAGAAAAAGAGTATATAGTTTTTATGAGTGTCAACCACTGCAAGGGAGGAAGGTGACATGTTCTGGAGAGGGAAACTTAGGCAGAATGTCAATTACCTTCTGGGTTTTGTCAAGAAATTTGTATTCTATCATTTTGTCTGAGGCAATGAAGAGCCACTGAGGGTCATAAGCATGAGAGAGCCAAGTCAGACTAGTGATTTAAAAGTACCACAGCAGCCGGGCTGGGGATGTGGCTCAAGCGGTAGCGCGCTCGCCTGGCATGCGTGCGGCCCGGGTTCGATACTCAGCACCACATACCAACAAAGATGTTGTGTCCGCCGAGAACTAAAAATAAATAAATTTAAAAAATAAATAAATAAATAAAAGTACCACAGCATGAAGAGAACACATTGCAGAGCAGCAAGACTGGAGCTGGGGATATGAGGGACAGAGTCAGAGACAGAGGAGACAGAAGGCCAGAGGAGGCTGGAAGATTATAAATTCATGATTTCTAGATATCTTACAAATGTCTTTAAAAGATTTCTTCTCAGTCTTTCTAATGCAGGATAAGGAACACCATGTGGGGCAGAGGTAGGGGTGGCATGGTGACAAATTCCATATTAATGTCTTATTTCTATGCATGACCTTACCTGGATATTTAAAACACATATTTTCTTACTTAAAACCTCAGAAACTGCAAAGTAAAAACAAAGCAAAAAAAGTATGCAAACTTTCTTTAAATCAGCATTCCCCAAACTTATTTGACCTCAGAAATAGGTACTGTATTAGCCTTCTGAGCAACTAGCACAAAGTAGACTGCAGTTTGAGAAATTTGTGCTCTGAACCTTTGAAGAGTAAAAGACAACCACTACTGAGATATTAATACAAGGTCCCTCTCGCTGGTGGCACTGATGAACTTCTACCACTCTCCAGAGCCTTTTCATTACTAAACTCCTCACTGTGGTTTTCCTCTGTCTGTCACAAACAACATAAGAATGTGGCTCACTTTTGCCTTCTTAAATATGGTGTCCTTTCTGCTACTTAATCATTTTGCATGTCTGTACCAACTTCATTCTGGTTCTTGAAATAAGTAAATGACCTTTGAAGCACAATTCTAGTGTTATTCCCCATGGTAAGAGAGATAGAGCTCTGGAATTCTTCCAGAATTACTTCCCCTAAGTGGAGCAGAGATCACACTTTTGAACCCAGTAATCAAAAGGTAGGATTCTGACCACTGGGTGCTGCAAAGCCTCTTCTGCTATGGGAAAATGGAAGCCCTCTGCCTTACCTGGATTATGGTCCTGAGGGATGATTTCTGGTAGCCTGACAAATTCTATGACTGCCGCTGATGTAATTTACATGGTCCCAAATCAAGGCAGGTGGATTATGTATTCTTTTTGTTTTCACTCTGGATTTATGAAACAGAAGGGTTATTTTGCCTTGTCCAACTATCTTAAATCATTCAAAGGCAGCATTAGACTTTTAACAGAAAAATGCAAATGTAACTGGGACACTTACGATGACCTAAATGCATGCTGATTACCATTTTCTGTTATTTTTTGCCCTTAAATAAAGAAAATAAAATAAATGTCAGCAGTAAGAAAAATGAAAGTAGGTCAGTCTACAGAACCATTAGATCAAAAGCATTTAGAACCAAACATACCTTTCCCAAGTGGGAAGTGAGAAATCAATATGTAAATGAAAACCGTTTGAAGAGTAGTGGTAGTTTCTCTATTAGCCCTGGCAATTAGCAGGGTGGCATTAAATTATTTTGGTGACCACATCTTGTAGCTAGAACAAAATAGAAAGGCTGGTAGTTTTCCTGAAAGAGATGAGTAACTCCTAAACAGAATAATTCCCCGTTGGGCAGAACTCACATTCTTTAGAAAAATAAGGAAAAATGGACCACAAAGAGTTTCCCTTGATGGAATGATGAGGGAAGATCTGATTTTTCACTCTGTGTATGCGTGTGTGTGTGTGTGTGTGTGCATGAGTGCATGTGTGTGTGCACGGTGCTCGTGCACGTGTCCTTGGGTGTAAAGTTCTGGTGATTCTGTTGATTATCATCAAAGGTTCAATGCTAAGAATATCATACAATATAAAACACTAATAACATGACCAAATATGATGGGCTCCATTGAAAACATGCTGGTAGAGCTCACTTCTATTAAATATTATTACACTGTTCATTGTTTAAAGATCACATTGTATGGAGTTAGTCAATACACCCACCCTTACATTACGAAGTTTAACAATCAACACTATTTATACAGTTGTGAAGAAGAGAAACACCTAAAGAGCAGACAAAGAAATTCGTAACATGCTTCTTAATGAAGGGTTGCTCATAAAATGTCTTTAGAACAAAATAAGATTTTTAAGGATGTGCTCTGAGAAAAGGAAGGAGGCAGTTCTGTGAATTATGACAGGGTACTATGATAGCAGACAAGGTTTTTAAAATGGGTAGAAGATGTTGGAAGATTTTGGAGAGTGATTTAGTCCACTATGTATATGAACTTTTCCATGAATTTGATCATGTTTTTGGTTCTAATACAGATAGTCCACATAATATGTTTGTTCTCTAATATTGACCAAATCACCATCAATCTACAATGGATCTTGAGTTTTTACTTGAAAATTTACAGATATCAAGTGAAGAAAAAGATGCCCAAGCATAGAATTTTAAAGAAAGTGATATCTCAAAATTCCTTAGGACAAATTTGTAGGAGAAAAAAGTCTTTATTTTATTACTAGTTAGTAGCCTTTAAAGAGAATATACTATTTTCAACAACACTTAAGAAACATGCAAGAACCATAATAGGGCCAACCATACATTCTACAGTATGCAAATTGTAAAATACTTCTGATATTCTTTAACCAGCTTGGGTCTTTCAAGTAGCAAGAAAGACTTTTCCTAGCAACATGGCTGAGAAGACAAGGATAGTGGAAAAGATGATTTGAGGTTAAGACAAATCTGTTTTATTTTTAAATGATCACCACATTGCTTTTTTAAATATACAAGTAGCAATAGATGTTTTCATATTGATTAGTAATCCTTAGATTCTTATGTTGAGCATATCCTGAATTTGCATAAAATTTTTTTGACAAGCTTATCTGAAAAGGCTTAGAATATACAATATAATGTTGAATAAGAAGAAAGTTGGAGTATTGAGCCTTTGTAATGTCAAGAGGTACTATGAAGCTACAATAATTAAGACAGTGTGGTATTGGTGAAAGAATAGACAAGTAGATCTGCGGAATAGAGTAGAAAGCCCAGAAATAGACCACACAAATGTAATCAACTGATCTTTGACAAGATAGCAAATGTGATGTAATGGAGAAATGATAGTCTTTTCAACAAATGATGCTAAATAAGTGGATGTTCCCGGATGGAAGAAGGAGAAAGTGGAGGATAAGGAAGAAGGAGGAGGAAGAGCAGAAGAAGTAGGAGGAAGATCTGTATGCCCATCTTTTACACACATAAAAAAATTTTCAAATTGAATTGCAGGCCAAAATGTAAAATATAATACTATAAAAAAACTCATTGAAAATATCTAGAAGGTAATATAGGCAAAGAGCATGGTAATAACACTAAAGGCATGATCCATTAAAAATATTAAATTAGAATTCACCAAATTTTAAAAAGTCTGTTTTATAAAAGGTACTATAATTGAAAGAAAGGATGAAGGGAGAAGCTACATTGGAGAAAAATACTTTTTAAACTCATAAAGAGTTTGTATCAAAGTTATTGTATAACTTTGATAAAACTCTACAATAAGAAAACAAATAATCCACTTAAAATGGATAAAATAACTGAACAGACACCTCACCAAAGGAGATAAGGATGGCAAACAAGCATAAAGAAAGATGTTCTGCATCATATGTTAGGGAATTTCAAGTTAAAATGACAGTGAGATTCTATTTGAATGGCTAAATTCAAAACATAGAGAATATCAAATACTGGTAAGGATGTGGAGCAACAGAAACTTTATTGTCAATGGGAATACAAAATGATAGAGTGAATTTCGAAGACAGTTTGATAATTTCTTAAAAAGATAAACGAAGGTTAATATACAATCCAGCATTTGTGTCCTTTGGTATTTACTCAAATGAGTTGCAAATTCATGGCTATACAGAACCTTGCACAAAATGTTTTCAGCTGCTTTATTCATAATTACCCAAACATGGAAACCACCAAAATGTCCTTCAAAAGGTTAATGGGTAAATAAATGTGATACATCCATACAATAGAACCTTTCTCTGTGCTACCAAGCATAAAAAGACATGGAGGAATACATACTGCTAAGTGAGAGAAGCCAACCTATAAAGGCTACATTCTGTCTGATTCTTTTTTTATTTTTTAATTTATTTTATTAGTTATACATGACAGTAGAATGCATTTATGAACTTTGATATATCATACATCAATGGGATATAATTTCTCATTTTTCTGAGTGTACATATTGCAGAATCATATTGGTCATGTAGTCACATATATACAGACTGTAACAATGTCTGTTTCATTCTACTATCTTTCCTATTCCCATATCCCTGCCTGTCCCATCACTTCCCTCTACCTAATCTAAGGTAACTCTATTCTTACCTAGTGTCTCTTCCTTATTGTGAATTAGCATCCATATATTAGAGAAAACATTTGGGCTTTGGTTTTGTGGGATTGCCTTATTTTGCTTAGCATGATATTCTCCAACTCCAACCATTTAGTGGCAAATACCATAACATCACTCTTCTTTAAAGCTGAGTAATATTCCATTGAGTATATATACCACATTTTCTTTATCCATTCATCTATTGAGGGACACCTAGATTGGTTCCATAGTATAGCTATTGTGAATTGAGCTGCTATAAATATTGATGTGGCTGCATCCCTATAATATGGTGATTTTAAGTCTTTTGCCTATAAAACCAAGGAGTGGGATAGCTGGGTCAAATGGTGGTTCCATTTTCAGTTTTCTGAGGAACTTCCATGTTTCTTTACATAGGAGGAGGAAGAGGATATATGGGAACTTTCTGCTCTAAAACTAGTGTCTATAATAATTAATTATTTAAAAAAAAAACACTAATGGGATATAATTTCTCATTTTTCTGAGTGTACATATTGTGGAATCATATTGGTCACATCTTATTCATATTTGTCTTGAACTGATGGCCCAAGATTGGGACCATTTGACTTCTACCTCTGTGTCTCAAACCTACCACCTTCATATCAAGAGGGGGGATAATGAGAAATGGCTTTATTTAAGGCTGAATCATATTGGTCACTTTTCTAGCAGAGAAATCTGGTGTGCAGTCTTCTAAATGAAATTTAGTGATCATCTTCTTCAGCAAACTGGTTTCCTTCAATTCCCTATCCTCTCCCACCTCATGCCAGATGGACAGTTATTAATTTCTGATGCAGATAAGTGACAAAATGCATCTAAGATGAAGATACTAATGACCCTATGAATAGAAATGAAAAGTTAAAATGTTAGCCAAACATTGCTCTTTGTCAACTAGTCTGTGCCTGTAAAACCTATGATCAAGGGTAGAGAGTTGAGGTGTATGGGGAAGCCTTCTGCCAAGAGCTGCTATTTTACACTTGGAAGAACCTCCATTTCCTCTCTGTCTAGGAGGAAAGAAAGCTTTCTTCCTTGGCTTCCTTCTGTCCTGGTTTTCCAAATGGCAGAGTCATGAAATAATGTCCTGGTGATTCTGGAAACTTTACCTTTGTCTTTGAAGTGACAATTTTAAAAATAGTTAAGAATAAGGAGTAAATATTGTATAGCTCTTTTACAGGCTGTAAAGCTATCTTTATATATTCTCCCACTGAATCTTCACAACAGGGTTGGTCATCAGTATTATAAGTGATACTGTCCCTGCAAATGAGTAAATGGAGATGTATAATCTTATGTGATTCTACCAAGTTGATACATCTGCCTTAAGCACCACTATCAGGTCCTAACTTAAATATTTGATAATTTGATAATGTGCTCTTTTGTTATATAGATCTTTACTTTAAAAAGAACTTTCCCAGGCTGTGGGACAGACCCACAGAAATGACAGGAAATATTCACATAGGTGTCAAAAGCCAAAACTGGAGCCTCAGAAACCTGCTGGTATGTGGTAGTTTTAAGACTCACTTATTACACACCATAATGGATCATGGGGGGAAGGTTTATAACATGCATTGAAACTGTGACTCCCAAATCCTAAAAACTGAAAATACATTCTCTATTGTGCTTCCAGTGCCTTGATAGTATCTGTCTGAGTCTTCCCCACTACCTGCCTCTCTCCCTGCTGCCAGTCATATCCAGATACAGAAATCCCAGAAGGGAGTAAGTCCTAAACACCAGGAGAGTTCCATTAAGACAAAACAAAACAAAAACATAAAACCTGCATTATATCATCCCTCTTCCTATATCCCAACAATTTCAAACGAAGATGAGTGAAGTTAGTGTTGTACCTCTTCTTTCTTTCCACATTCTTAGAAAGACGGTGTAGGAAGTACAAACAACAGAGATGCTCAGGTGTCCACAGCCTCCTCTGAGAGTGTGGAAATATAAGGCCAGTGAATGTGCATCATGAACTTCTGAATACATCATCTTTCATGTCTTGTTTTACTTCCTCAAAACTTTAAGCCTTTTTTTTTTTTTTGCAGTTAAAAGCACGTTCTCCTTGGTCTTTTATTTTGCAAATTACCAAAAGTTCATATACATATTAAGCAACAGTAGTGACCCTAACATTTCATGGGTGCCTTCCTTGAACAAAGTACTTGTGAAGTGATACAAGTTTGGGCCACTTCAGCCACTTTAGGAATGTTCTTCCCCACAGGGACCTCTATCCCTACTGCCACCCCATATGCTGTAGACTGGCTAGAGGAAGAGAGATGGTTGGTCTTATAACCAATAGGATCATTTAAAATATATCTAATCATTTTGGCCTAATCATAATTTACTTGGTCATTATTAAATGGTAATAGCAATACCTAACTTACAGGAAATTTTTTAAGGAAAAGCAACGCAATATATAAAAGAAACAAATAATGCCATTGACAAAGTACACTTATTGGGAAGTTTGTTGCCATGGTTAAATATGTTATTGCACTGATAATCTTGAAGAAGTTGGAGTAAAGAAGTGGTAGGAGTAAGATCAATACATATATTCCCATTGAGAGCCTAGAATTGGGGAAGTATAGGCATTTCTTCCTGAGCACACTGGCTTCTACTAAGGACTTTGTGATGAAAGGAAATTTTGGAACTTGCTTTTATATGGCCCTGGTGTTTTCTAATGAACTACTTGATCTAATACATTGGGACTTAACTCAGTGTCTGCTTCCAGAATCCTTAACAAGTTCTTTGAAGTACATCATTTCAGAGAAACTGAGGATTGTCAGAAGGTCCTGGCAGCATGCATTAGCTCTTCAATGCCTAATGCTTGCATATTTTACGTCTTTCAAATCAAGATACCTGGGAGAGGCCCTGGAAGGGATTATAGCAATCTGAATCTAAAGAAAGGACTTCAATGCAATACTCAAATTCAGCAACTACTTAAATACCTTCTGAATTAGTTAGCTTTTTGCCACCATGACCAAAATACCTGACCAGAACAACTTAGAGTTGAAAAAGTCTATTTTGGTGCATGGTTTCTGAGGTTCTGTCTATAGCTGGCAGGTTTTGTCACTCTGGGCCTCAGTGAGGCAGAACAGCAGGGTGGATTTTAGCTGCTCAACTCATTACCACTGGGAAACAGACAGAGAGAAAGAGGAAGGGGCCACAGGGAAGATGAAACTTTGCAGGGCCTGCCTCTAGTTACTTACCTCCTCCAACTATGCCCCACATGCCCACAGTTACCACTAGTCAGTCCATTCAAACTAGAATGGACTGATTATATTATGGGTCTCATAATCCAATCATTTTACTTCTGAATATTCCTGCATCAACACAGAAGCTTTTGGGGGAACATCTCATATCCAAACCGAAACATTCTGCCTCCGGCCCCTTCTCCTCTCTCTTTGTCTCTCTCTGCCTCCTGGCATTAATGAGCTGAGCAGATATCCTCCACCATGATGTTCTGCCTCACCTGAGGCCCACAGTGATGGAACCTGCCAACCATGGATTAAACCTTTGAAACCATGAGCCAAAATAAAGTTTTCCTACTCTAAGTTGTTCTGGTCAGGTGTTTTGGTAACAGCAATGAAAAGCTGACTGACACATCTCCCAAGCAGAAAGGAAAGATATATCATAATGGACTACAATACCTTTTGTAGAAGAGGCAGAGATGAGTAGAATTTCCATGGAAGGAACAGAAATATTGATTCTTCTGATAGCTGCAGCAATGGAGAAGGAAGCTGCATAATTGATTGACAGTTTAAGAAAAAAATCTGTGAAATATGTTCCCTTTCTTATTTTTTTTCTCTTAATCATCATGTGATACTGATGGTATTTAGGTATGGGTGAAAGGAACTAGTTTGGGTTATTTTACTGAAAAGGAAGTGTGAAGACCCATAAGTTGAAATGCATTTGTCTAACAATGTGGAAACTGTATTCACCCTTTCCCTGAAGAAAGTCTGAAGTCAGAAGTGTCATCATTGTCATGATGCTGCTATCATGCCTATCCTCTAAGAAATTTAAAGAACTTTTTCAATTCCTAGTGACTGCTTTGCAGACAGAGCATCTGTTAGGCACAGTTAGGCACATCACTGAGAGCCCTTAATACATGTGGAAGACCACAAAAGTTTTTTTATTAAGCTTTACTTATTTTTAGGAACAGAAATGCATTTATTAATGTTCCGTTCATGACAAGTTAAATACATTTTATTTCAACAGCTACTTTTGCAAGATTGTCTTCTTTTTCCTTGTTTTTAGCTAAATAGCCTGTCAAATATGATCTTTGTAACAGTGAGATACTAAATACTGAACAATCTATTTAGCAGGCTTCCTCATGACCTCACAGAAACTCTGTAACACCATCTGCCAGTGGTGAAGCATAGACTCCTTTATCAAAATAGTCAAGGAAGAAGAAAGGGAAGAGGCCGTGATGTTTAGACGAAGTCCTTGGGAAAGTGCTGAAAGCCCTCATTTCTGCTGGCAGTCTTCTAGATCACGGGATTGTGGATCACAGCCATTGTTCTTCCTCTCATGAGTGAAGGGTAAGGTGTGTAGATGACTGTCCTCACTGGCCACAAGTTTGTGTCTGACTATTCTCTGGCAGATGGTATGGAAGGGAACAGAAAAACCTGTAAGGAAATGAAGCTTATCTTTGAAGCAAGGCATTGTCCTTGTCTATGATTAAGCTTTACTCTTTCGAATACTTTTAGGTTCCCAGAAAAACTGAGACAGTAGGTATTTTCTATAATACTCCCCTCTCCCATACATGCCCAGCCTCCCTGATTGTGAGTATTCCCCAGCTGAGTGATGTATTTGTTATAATTAAGGAACCTAACTCGACACATCCTATCCTCCAAGGTCCATAGATTATACTTGGTTCACTCTCGATGTTGTACATTCCAAGGTTTTGTACAAATGTATAACACGTGTCCACCAGTATACCATGTAGAGTAATTTCTTGTAAAATCAGGACAAAAAGAAACTTTTAAAGCTTGAAGAGTAAACACATAGACTGATCCTTCAGATCTTCAAAGTTTGAAAAAAGACAATGACATTCCACTGGCAACTAGCATGGACCACCAGGAGTGGATCAGAGAACCTTGCAGAGCTTGCATGGGAGACGAGAAGCAATGCTGAGTGAGGAAGGAGACATTCCCTAATGCTTGCTTCTCTTAGGGTCGTGTAAGTAGAAAATTACAGGAAATGAACCATAAGCAAAAAAAAAAAGAAAGAAAAGAAAAGAAAAAAATCTAGAGCCTTGTAAATCCATTATTTTTTTCCTAAAATAGGAAAAGAAGTTAATGTAGTCAAAGTTATATTGAGGTCTGGTGATGTAGCTCAGTGGTAGAATACTTGCCTGGTATTTGCAAGGTCCTAGGCTCCATCTCCAACAAACAAACACATTCATGTGCACACGCATACACACAGTTATACTGCAAAAAAAAAAAAAAAAAAAGTTTAAGATTGATATTATATATGGGGAAAGGGGTCCCAAAGGCAAAGGTACCTAGAGTTCACAAGTCATAATGTGGTCTTCTTGCTTTGCTCACCCCAGCAAAAGTTCTCTGCTTTCCTGGTAGTTCTTATCATTTCAGTAAGATATTAATCTTAGGACTCACTTGGGAATGCACTTTGACCTCCAATTCTCTGTGTGAACTTGGGCAAGTTGTTAAGCTATCCAGATGTCCCTTTGTTCATCAGGAAATAAGCATTAACAGGGTTACATCCTCCTGCTGGTAGTCCCTCTTACAATTAGCCTGACCACCCATGTTCACTGTCCTAGGGAAGGAAACACACGGCAGGAAATAAAAGAAAAATATAGACAATCTATTGTTTTGTCTTGTATTCCAAAACTCTAGGCTCTCAGAAGAATAGAAATATTCATGAATACTGAAAATGAATTAACAGAACAAGTGACAAGAATAAAGAAATCACATCCAAGTCCTACTTTCCCCACCACTAACTCCTGGGAAACACTGATCTGTTCTCCACTGTGGTATTGCCCTTCCCTTAATGTCATATAATCAGAATCATATAATTTGTACCTGAAGACATTGGCTGTTGTTACTCAGCTTAAGGCCTTTGTGTATATCATAGACTGTTCACTTGTTAAACTTTACACTTAAGTCATTTCACCTTTTGACTCTTAAGAGTGAAGTTGTTACAAGAGAGAGCCAGGGGAAAAAAGAGGGGAGAGAAAGTTACATCCAATTAGAGGAAAGATCAGTAGAGCAGACAAAGGGGATTGGCAGGAAGAAGGGGGACCTAGAAAAGGGAAGAACAGTGGGATGAATGCTGCTAGGGTGGGTCCCAGCATGGGGTGTGTCCACAGGACTAAAAAAAAAAAAAGTAAACTGTAAATGAATTGAAGAGGGATCTGTGGAGTGGGGGTCAAGGGGGAGAGGGATATGAGAATGAAGTGCTTGAGACTGAATCAGAACCAGTTGGATTATGTGCTTTTGTGATCATGTCAAGGTGTATCCTGGTGTTGTATCATAACTAAAAAGAATAATAAATGAAAAAATAATGATAATAAATGAAGCTGTTATAAATATTCACTTATAGGTTTTGTGTGAACTTATATTTTCATATCTATAAGTACTCAGGAGTGAGATCGCTTGGTCATATAATATGTATTATTAAATTTTATGAGAACACAACATCTTGTTTTACACAGTGGTTGTATCACTTTGTGATGCCAAGAGTAAAGCTTGTGTGTTCCAGTTGCCCACATTCTCACTTGCACTTGGCATTATTGGTGTTGTTTATTTTGATCATTCTAATAGATTTGTGGGAGTACATCATTATGTTTTAAGGTTCAATTTCCCAAATAGCTAATGATGCTGAACATTTTTTTCATGTGCTTATTTGCCATCAATATAATCTTACTGGTGTCTGTTCAAGTTTTATGCATATTTTTTCAATTGGATGCCTTTTAATATTGTTGAGTTTTGAGAACTTTTTATATATTAGAGATATAAGTGCTTTGTCAGAAAAATGCATTGAAAATAATTTAGCACATCTGAAGTTTGTCTCTATTCTTGTAATAGTGCTTTTCACAGAGCAGAATTATTAAAGATTTCTACAGGTCCAAATTATTAAATTTTTGTTTTATAGTTCATACTTTGGGTACAGTCTAGGTACTCTTTGCTTATCACCAGATCATGAACATTTTCTCCTATGTTTTCTCATAGAAATGTTTTAATTGACTCTTTAAATTTGTATCTATTATTATTTGGGTGTTGTAAGTTGCAAGGTTTAGATCAAGGATTTTTTTTTGTATGTGGATGTCTAATTGTTGCAATATTCTTGAAAAATCTATAATTGCTCCACTGAAATATTTTTCTACCTGTCAAAATTCAAATGCCCATATTTGTGTGAGTGTATTTTGGGTTCCTTCATTCTGTTTTGATGATTGTGTTTATGTCTTAAATAATAATACAGTGATTACTGTAGTTTCATAGAAATTTATAAATTGGGAAAGTGTGATTATTGTAACTTTAAAAAAATTTGTTTAACTATTCTACTTCCTTTGCCTTTATATATAAATTTTAAAACAGGTTTGTCTGTATTTTTAAAAATTTCTGTTGAGATTTTTGACTAGAATCATGTTCCTCAACTTTATAGGTTATTATGGATAGAATGAAGATATTTACTATATTGAACTTTCCAATGAATGAATGAATGAACATTTTTTGACTTATTTATATCTTGATTTCTTTCATTAGCAGTTTATGATTTTCAGCAGGTGGATTCTTCAAATTTTTTGACTTTTTTATACCTTTGTATTTTATTTTTTGGAGATATTATAAATGTCTATTTATATTTTTTTGATTTATAATTGGATGTTGTTAATATAGAGAAATGTGAAGACTTTTTGTGTTTCAATTGACTATGTATCATAGTCAATTGTTTGAGTTTAACTTTGTTAAACTCACATTTTAATCTACATTTTTTTTGCAGATTCTTTGAGATTTTCTACATAATTACATCTTCTACGAATAGGGTCATTTTTAATTTTTACTCTTTTACATATACATCTTTATATATTTTTATTACTTTTCGCAATGGCAAGGCCTTCCAATATGTGTTAAATGCTGGTAGTACAACTGAAAATCTTTACCTTATTCTTGATCTTGGGGGAAACAAATCTTTCACCATTAAGTGTGACTTGGTGCTGAGATTTTTATAGATGAATTTTATCAGGTTGTAGGAATTCCCTTCTTTTCCAAGTTCACTGAACATTTTTATATGGAAATGAATGCTGAATTTTGTTGAATATTTTTCTTCATCTATGGATAGAATCATGTAGATTTTCTCAATTAGAATATTAATTTGATTGGTGTAACCAGTCTGGAAAGCAGAATGGAGAGTAATTAGAAAACTTGGAATGGAACCACCATTTGATGCAGTTATCCCACTCCTTGGTCTATACCCAAGGGACTTAAAACCAGCATATGATAGCCACATCAATGTTTTAGCAGCTCAATTCACAGAACCTAACCTATGAAACCAAACTAGGTGCCTTTCAACAGATGAATGGATAATGAAATGTGTGGTGTATATACACAATGCAATATTACTCAGGCATAAAGAAAGAATAAAATTATGGATTTGCCAGTAAATGGATGGAACTGCAGACTATCATGCTAAGTGAAATAAGCCAATCCCCCCAAAAAAGGTTGAATGTTCTCTCTGATATGTGGATCTAACACACAATAAGGGGGGCAAGGATAGAAGTTCATTGGATTAGATAAAGGGAAGGGAGGGGAGATGGGAATAGGAAACACAGTAGAATGAATCTGACACAACTTTTCTATGTTCATATATGAATATATGACCATTGCAGCCCCACATTATGTTCGACCATAAGAATGATATCCTAATTAGAATAAGTTATACTCCATGTATGTATAATATATCAAAATACAGTCTACTTCTTGTATATCTAAAAAGAACAAATTTTTTAAAAAGAATACTAATTTGATGGATTACCTTCAGTAATTTCAAATATTAACCAGCCTTGCATTCCTGAGATAAGCCCTACTTGGTCAATGATAATTATATTATTTCCATGTATTCTTACATTCAATTTTACAATATTTTGTTGAAGACTTTTTTTCATCTGTGTTCATGAGGGATATTGGTCTATAGAATCATTTTCTTTCAATACTTTTTCTAATTTCAGTATAAGGATAATCCTGACCAAGGAAGATATTTAGCATTTTCTATTCTCTTTTTTTTTCTGAAATGTGTATTTAGATTTAATATTTATTCCTCTTAAATTTTAAGTGGGATTCTCTATTAAAATAATCTTTGCAAATAGATGTTTTAAAGATCTTTATGAATTCAAATTCTTTACTAAAGACTCTTCAGGTTCTCATTTTCATCGTCATAAAATTTACATCTACTTGTCAATTTAGTCATTTTTGTCAAATTAGTTCATTTCATCTAAGTCATAAAATTGTATGTGCAGTGTTGTTTTTAGTATTCCGTTCTTATAAAGCCAACATGGTCTACTTGATATCTCCTTTATCATTTCTGTTACTGGTAGTTTGTGTCTTTTCTCTTTTTTTCTTTGACTATACATATTTATGATTTCAATTCTTTGAAATGTATTAATGTTGGCATAGTCATTGGTCTATTTTTGTGAAAATTCCACATGCACTTTGGAAAGAATGTGTATTCTGTTCTTGTTTGATGGTACTACATAAGTGTCACTTTACAATTATAAAACAATCACAATAGCAAACTACAATATCAATAACAATTGCATCTAGTTAGTTGATAATATTATTATATCATTACTGATTTTTGGAAACTAGTTCTATCTGAACTAGGGATGTTGACAGCTACAACTGTAATTATGGATCTGTCTGTTTCTCTTTTTAGTTCTGTCAGTTTTGCTTCCTGTATTTGGGTTTGTATTCGTTGGCTAGAACTGCCACAGCAAAGTAACACAGATTGGGTAGCCTAAACAACAGAAATTAATTTTCTCATAGCTGTGGAGGCTTAAAGTCTGAGATAAAGGTATCCACAGAGGTGTGTCTTTCAAGGCCTCTCTTTTTGTTACAGATGGGGTCTTCTATCTCCACAAGGTCTTCCATCTGGATGTGACTGTATTTTAAACTCTTCTTCTACGAACTCTAATCATATTGGGTTAGATCTCATTCCAATGACTCATTTGATCTTATTTCTTTAAAGACCTATTAGGACATTAGGTCTTCAACAAACAAATTTTAGGGGGTGATGCAATTTATTTATTTTTTTTATTATTTTTTTTATTGGTTGTTCAAAACATTACAAAGCTCTTGACATATCATATTTCATACATCAGATTCAAGTTGGTTATGAACTCCAAATTTTACCCCAAATACAGATTGCAGAATCACATCGGTTACACATCCACATAAATTTAACCAATTACACTCCTCCTCCCTCTGCATGTGAGAAGGGGGCCATGTGAGAAGGGGAAAGGACAATGTGAGAATTGTCTTCAAGTCTTAACCCACTCTAGTATAAACTCCAAATTCAAAATCTCATTTAAATACCATCTGATTCTGATATGAGTGAGCTTCAAAATATTATTCATTCTAAGACAAAATTTCTCTCTAGTTGTGAATCTATGAAACCATAAGACAACAAATTGTCTGTTTTAAACTATAGTGGTAGGTCAGTTCTGTGATATATATTCCTATTCCAAGAGCAAGAGAGGGAAAAGGCTGAAAGAGTCATGGGTCCCAGGCAAGGCTGAAACCTAGCAGGACAAAGCTGATTCAGTTTTAAAGCTCTAGAATAATCCTTTTTTCCTCAATATTCTATCCTTTGGGGTCAAGTGGGTGGTGACCCTCTGTCGTAAGTCTATGGGGGTAGTTCCCCCTGCTTTCTGACTGTTTATTATTATAAAAATCCATTTACCACTTTGAGTTCTCTAATTCTTGAGTGATGTTTACTGAGTACTCTTACCTGATGGGTCCTATTATTTATTAATTCTATGGAAGGAGATTCAAACTATTCTAAACTAGCTTTTCTGAAAGAACTGGGGGAAAAATCACTTTGAAAAACAAAATCTGTCATTGTAGAGTCATGTAGCCAGACAAAAGTATTTTGAACAGCTTTATGATTCTAATTGCAATATAATAAGGAACACTAATTTAGAGAGCTCAATTTCATAAGTCTGATCTATTTATACCTGTGGAATTAACACTACAGTCAAGACAGTGAATATATCCAACACCTTGCAGAGTTTCCTCATTCCTCCTGATAATCCTTTGTCCCCACCTCACCACTCCCAGGCAATTGCTAATCTGCTTTCTTCACTGCCAAAAAAAAAATTGCATTTTCTAGACTTTTATATCAATGAAGTCTTGTAGTATATATTCTTTTTGGTCTGGTTCTGAGATTCAGCATAGCAGTTTGGGGACTGAGCCATGTGGCCGTATGCATCAATAAATAGTTCATTATTTTTCATTATCAAAGGCCATTCCTATATATGGTTATACAATTTATCTATTTACCTCTTGACGAACACATGAGTCTGTATTAGTTATCATTATGTAGCAAAATACTCCAAAATTTAGAAGCCTTAAAACAATGAAACATTTACTATCTCATAGTCCCTGTGGGTCAGGAGGGCTTCTCACTCAAGGTTTCTCAGTGGGCTGCAATGAAGGTGTCATCCAGGGGTACCATTATCTTAGTGTTCAAATAGAGCAGGATCGGCTTCCAAGCTCATTTATGTGGTAAGCCATATTGCCATTCTTCAGGTTCCCTAGTAAGATAGGCAGGAGCAGGCTGTGGTAGCAGATAAATTCTGAGAACTCAGTGATACAACATAACAGTTAAAATTTAGTGTCCACTAAGGTCAGATGCAGGTTGCAAAGCTCTTATAAATCTATAGTTATACCACCTGGAACACAAGGCCTCCATGATCACCACTGAGGGAGAGAAGGCTGGATGGTCAGACAAGGTGTTTTCTCAGGCCAAATTCAGTGGTGCTTCATACCACTTTTACCTCCGTTCCATAGCTGGACTCCAGTCCTCTCACACCAGATGCCCACCTGCATCCCAGAGCTGCACCCCAGACCCCTCATATCTTGTCTACCTCCATTGCATTTTCTGAACCTGGTCTGATAGCTCCAACCTGATTGTGAGGGGAATCAGGCCCTGTCACATTATTAGGCTCCTGGATCCCCACAGAGGCCAAAGCTTTGCATTCCTTACTTAGTGTTGAGTCTTAAGTTCATATTCAGTTCCAGCACACACTAGGTGCTCAATAAATATTTGTATTATGTTTTACATGCATCACTTCAACACCTTTATGAGGCAATTCTTATTAGTCCCCTTTTCACATCAGAATGTGAAAATGAGGCTCATAGAACTTATACCATTGTCCTAAACCCACACAATGAAATGAAATTCTGATTTTGTACTCCTATGTTCACTAAACTTTATGTAATACCAGAGTTCATTTCTCAGTGGCTTTGAAACTCTTTATTATGGTTTGGATCTGGAATGTTCAAAGTCTCATATCCAGAGGCTTATGTGTTGAAGGTTTGGTTCCCAAGTTAGCAACGTTTGGAGGTGGGGTTTTTGGGAAGTGATTGAATCATGAGGACTCTGATCTCATCAATAAATTAATCCATTGATGGATTAATAAATGGACTATTGGGAGGTGCTGGAACCTAGTTAAAGAGTGTGGGTCATTGGGGGTATACCCTTGAGGACTCTGTCTTCTCCCTGACCCTTTCTTCTTTCTACTTCCTGGCTAACATGAGCTGAGCAGCTTTCTTCCACCGAACTCTTCTTCCTGCCTCACCTCAGGCCCAAAGCAATAGAGTTGACAGATTGTGGACAGAAACCTCTGAAACCAAAAGCCAAAATTAATCTTTCCACCTTGAATTATTTTTCAGGTATTTTATCACAGCAATGAAAATGTGGTTAACACACTCTTAAAAATCCCTGTGTTGAATGCATCCTAGTATGGTATAGTCTGGCTGCACGCAGGTGGCAAAGACTGCACTCTCATGTCACTGAACCTCTGCTCATTTCTGGGAGCTCTTCAAACCCTCCTTCTAGCTCTTGCCATAGAAGACAGAGAGTGATTATGGATCTGCCAATATCTCCCATGATCTTCTATTCTCCAAGGTTGCTGGGAGATGTTGTCCAGCTGAAATCCTAATTCTGCTGCCTCTGTGCCACCCCAGTTAGGCTTGTGAGCTCCTTCATACCATTTTCCTGAAGGAATCTCCCAACTCTTCACTGGGCAAGCAGCCCCCCACTCCACAGGCTGCACCAGCGAACTCATCTCAGGGTCACAATCTTTCTTCTCCCAATGATTAAACTGCTCCTTTATTCTCTGGACTGTCACTGTTCTTTGTTCTTTTTCTTTGTGTTGCAGTGGCCCTTTCCATGAAGCAGTGAGTGTTGGATCTGCTTCATTATCCCTCTTAGGCTGACATGAAGTCCCTCCTTTCAGTTCCACTCCTGCAGAGACTGATCCTGTTTCTTCCCAAAGTCAACCTTCCTGTGTCCCACATTTATACACACTTGCACTCCTAATCCCATCCACCCACCCACACAGCTCATCCTGCCTTGGAGCTAAGTCTGGTATTTCACTTGATGCTCTCTCTTCAGGAATATTTTTATGCTGAGTCACATGGGTATCAAGGTGACAGATTCCTGAAGATCGACAACAGTGTTGCCTATATCAGTCATTAAATTCTCCTTTTCTCTTCCCTTTCCTCTTCCTTGCTCTTTTTCCTCTTCTGTGCATCTCCACCCCATGACCTCTTTCATCTGGACCATTAAGCAATATTTTATTGTTGATATACTCTATTGATGATGGCTATCATTATTTAATATTTATAAAGCCTTCCATTTTATATCATTTGCAGTCTTTTTCTACTTCTTTTTTTTTCAGTCTCAAAACCTGGATCAGTGAACCTCCCTTGCTATAATGTAATATGCAAAAGGGGGATAATGTCTCCATCCAGGGTCATTCCTGGGGTCAGGTTCATCTCTGAGATAGGGAATCCTGACAGCCTGCTTTTTCCTTACTGGAGGCTAGTTGAACATTGCACAGAAATTGCCTCTCTTTCTTCATTGGGAAATTTGTAATCATTCAATGAGATGTTATCACTGTAATAACAACAATGACACAGGACAGAGATTATCAGGAGCAAACGGAAATGCATAGGATGGGTGGTGAATGTAGTAAGACTTCATCATTTGGAGCCAACCTCCTTGGAGTCCTCAGAGAAAGGGGTTAATGGGAAAACCTTGACAGTCAAGGACAAGTTAGGATGGCAGCCAGAGAAATAAATACTGACTTGCAGTCCCTCACTGCACAACTGAGCACTACTTTATCAAAAGCTGGATGTGTGGTTCATGTTTCATTACCTGGGTCAGGAAGAGTATAAATCTGGAAGCCATATATTACAAATTTTTCCTGTCTTGCACGTTAACTGCACACCTCTGGCTTGAGTTGCAGCCTTGAAAATCTATGCACTCTTTTCTACTTCGCTGGAGCATCAAAAGCATGCTGGCCCAAGAGCTGGATCAACACAATTACCAGAGGAGCCAGGCTTTGTTATACCACTCTGCTCAGACTTTCCTAAGTTCGTAAGGGAGAGAAATTTTGCATATACTTCTTCCTTCTCTCTAACTCCGTCTGTGTCCTGAGATCCTTCCTGTCCTGATTTATACTTGATGAATCGCTCTATAGCTGAAATCACCTTGGGTTTTCACTTTGTTAACTATAAATCATGTAATTCAGGCATTTTCAAATTTGCTGACAGATTCACCATCAAACAGAATGGTCCACTTTTTAAAAGCATTCCAGGACAAGGAATTTTTAAAACGATTATTTGAAAAGTAATTATTCCTAAGACTTATTAATGTTTTCATCTTAATATATCACCTTCTATGTTTGCCCCAAAGCTCCCTGTAATGGACTGAATTGTGTCCCTCAAATTCATATGTTAAAATCCTCACCCATCACCAGCAACTCAGAGTGTGGCCATGTTTGGAGAAAGAGTCTTGAAGAGGTGCTTAAATTAAAAGGAGGCCATTAGGGCAGATCCTCTCATCTGATCTGACTGGTGTCCTTGTAAGAAGAGACACCAGAGATGCATAAGTGCAGCATAAAGGACTTGTGAGGACACCGAAGAAGAGAGGCCACAGAGAGAGGCCGCAGGAGAAACCAAACTTGCAGACCCCTTGAATGCAGACTTTTGCTACCAGAACTGTGAGAAAATGAATTTCTGCTGTTTAAGTCATCTGCTCTGTGGTACTTTGTTATGGCAAAGTGTATTAGCAAATTAACACACTACCTCGTGACCAGGGTTTGATTAAAACTATTTGAGTAAAATCCATCAGATCTAAAATTTTGATATAGGAATGATTTGTCAGCTAAAAATACCTTTAACTTAGCTTTCAGAATAGTGTCAGTTATTCCCAATGAATCAATATTTTGTATTTTATGAATAGTTTTTATGCATTTAATGGACAAATAATTTAGAACCTACTATGAACTTTGTGTGGTGGTAGGTACCGAGAGTGATATAAATATATGATAAAATATATGACACATTTAGATGAATAAATTGAAAGACACACAAAATAAAATAAAGTAAAGCAAAATTAAGAGGTGTGATTAAGAACCCCTGGCTGAGTCAATTTACAAGGTGATATTTGTAGTAGCAAAAGTGAAAGTGAAAGGGGGAAGGTGGAATGGAAGCAGACAAAACAGCAAGAGGAGCATTTGGGCAGGAAATTAAAGATTCAGAATATCAGTTACCAAATGTAAGAAGCAGTTGGGTGAGGGGTTCATCAGGAACAATTAGGAAAAGTCTTGAATTCTAGGTTTGGAAGTATAAGTTAAACTGTGTGATTACATCCACACTCTTAGTGAATTGGAAGCAAAAAGATTTATGCTGTAATCTGGTGAGGTAAATGAGAGCTCTTCCTTGAGAGTAGACTGCTGCTTTTATTCTTGGTCCTACCATAACTTAGCTTTGTGGCCATGATTAGTGTTGCTGAATGTCTCTAGGTCTCAATTTCCTGCTTTGAAAACACAAAAAATAAAAATTAAAAAAAACAAGGAAATAATAATCTTTGCCTACCTCATAGGTTAGTGTTTGTAAAACCCTTTTAAAAACCAAGAACCAAGTAAAAATCTTGGTTATTATGCTTGTGTAATACATGTTTGATGCCTGCCCAAAGTAAGCACTTGACAAATTTAACTTTGATGACAGTAAAAATGACTTAAAATTACATTTCAGTAAGACTCATATTGCAGACATTATTTTAAAATATAAGGGCCTTTTATTTAGTAAATAATAAAATCTCTGAATTATTCTAAATATATTTCTCTTTAATTTTTATTTTTCTTGATCTTAAATACATTTTTTTCTTTTGAAATTAAGTTGAAAACCTACAGCTATGATTCACTAAATAAAAAGGCTAGACAAATGCAAAAATGAAAAATAGTGATTGTGTCTATACAATGCTAAGTATTCAAACAAAAACTCTTTTCAGGGCATGAGAGATCCTAAATTGGGCATAATCTCACTATCAAACAAGGAGATATTTGAAAAGCAGTCAGTATAAACCAATTTTCAAAAATTGTTTTTGTTGATTTTCTTTTAATTTGGATGTTCTGTTCCATAAATACAGAGCTAAAGAGTTGAACGTGGAGAATTTAGGATGGTCAGCAAGTGGATTGAGACTTTCATAATCTCATAAAAGCCATTGTTCTCAGATTCAAATAAAATTTCAGCTCAGGGTGTGTGTCACTTATCAAAAGAACATTTTATCACTTCCTGAGCTTGGCTTTGCTGCTTATTTTTTTCCCTAGCCCATTCATTTGGCAGTCTGGTGAGGGGGACGTCCTTTTCTCTCATCTGAAGTCCAATGGCAATCCAGAGCCTGAGAGGTCACAGTGTCCAGGATCAGTGCTTTATCTCCTGGGAGAAATTTTGGAATGAGCACATCTTCTCATGACTGAAGTTGTTATTTATTAAGGAAGAGATGCATTGATGGATTCAGCAGCAGTGGACCAAGTTGAGCTCTGCTGCAGGATGCTGAAGACCTTGTCAGATGTGGGCAGCCAGCAGACAGCTGTTAGGCAACCCTTGACCTGAGAGCTCTGCCATGGTAATTAGTGTTGTAAATGAGTCGAGCTCATGGTGGCATATGCTCAAGTCTAACAACACCCTCGTCACTACCTTTGCATTCTGATGTTTAGGGACTGCTGTTAGTGTGCTAACTGCATTCTTAAAGGGTTAACAAAGCAATAACAAAGAAGCTAGCAACTGCCCACTGCCCCCTCTCTCCTTTCCCACCCCAGATGATTTCCCAAACCCATTTAAAATAGAGATGAATTCAGGTGGGTCTTCTATACCACAGCCTGATCTTTGGCTGTATAAGATTACTTTTCAACAATATAAGATGCATAAGTGCCTTTTCATCGTATGAAGAAAGCATGCCCACTGGCAAATGAATCATATTATAAAAATTGATTGTATCCCAAAAGGGAAAAATGTTATTGAAGATCCAATGGCCTGGGATGATACACCATCGATCATTGTAAGAAATACTTCCAGAAACTGTTTTTAATCTTTCCGCCAGAGCATTAGCAATTATTCTTTAGCCCATGGTGAGTAATGACTTGAGTTTCCCAGCTTCTCAATCGATAAAACATTTACCCTACCGCTACAAATGTGCTCTTCGCTTAGACAAGCAGAATTTTTCTTCCAATTACTCTTTTTTTTAGTGTGACCTCATAAAATATTTTTAAACATATTTCAAGGCTTAAAAAACAAGAAAGGAGCAATACTCTTCCACATTCTTATTTTTCTTTTCTTTTCTTTTTTTTTAAGAAAATAAGTCTTGAAGGTTTCATTGTTATTTGGATAGCTGAGACTGCTTTTTATCCTCTTTTTCAATCTTAAGACATGGTGTGAGTTCCACCAACTGCTGCAGTTTGGGTTTGGGCAACAATAAAATACCCTTCTTCCCCCTTCTCTTGAAAGAAGGTTGTGTCCAAATTCCTTTGAAAATCAACAACAACAAACAATACTTCTGAGAAGGTGGGACTCCTCCTCTACTTTCTTTGCATGGCTCATAAAACTAAAGCACTGGCTAATGGAGAACAACCATAAAACACACTGTGATCAGGCTAACAAATAGCTCTGCAGAAAACTAGAGATAAGGACAAACGTCCAGAAGTACACTTTGATGACTGAAAAGTTAATGTTCTAGCAAGTTCTCCTTTCCAAAAGATTTGTGCTGTGCTTCCATTTTAAATTACTACCTCAACTCAAGTGAAAGTACCCACTACTATTTCTCATCACAGTTGCTTTCTGTCTAGAACAAAGTCTATTTTGGCACATTACTCCCACACAAAGGAATTTGCAACTATAAGATTACTTTGTGCTAGAGTTCTGCATGAAGGTTTGGTTTGTAATCACAAGTCTTTTTTGTATTATTAGATTTGGAAAATTGAATCCAGCATCAACAACATGCATTCTTAGTTCTTTCTCAACCAGTGGTGACTTTCTAACATGAACTGAGTGAACATGGTGGAAAGAGTGTGGATTTTCACCTGTTGGCACAAGTTCATGATGCTGCTGGTGTGGGTGAGAATTCAGAGTCCTATAGGTTTAACAAATCCAGCGGAGGAGGAAGACCCAACATGTTCTCCACCTTTACAGTGGAGAAGGAAGTACTGGGATCTGCATACAATAATTGTGGAATATAAAGCAGGGAAGGAATTCAAGACTTTTAAGCTGCTATTCCGGTCATCCAGTTTTAATCAGAACAAAGAAGTTGAATTTTATACACACTGCATAACCAGCGAGGATAAACAATTATCAAAATATGCATTACCTAAGTTATCCACGTTAAGTCTATGGTAGAATTATCACATCAAGCTAATGATGACAGTTTCTTGAGCTAAAGAGTCAGGAATAATTGTATTTGAAAAATTCCCAGTGCAAATATATATTTCACAAGTTTCCTCACATGTATTTGATCAAACCTGGCAGTGGAGTCACTGAGTTTGAATTATTTTATGGTGACTCTTTTGTCTTTGTGCCATTCATTCATTTGTTTAGCAAACATTATTTGAGTGCCTACAAAGTGCTAAGTGCTTTCCTCTACCTCTGCCCACATGGAACTCACTGTCAGAATGAGAGCATGTAAAGACTTTTTTTTCTTATTGTACCTGGAGCCCCGGAAATAGAAGTGAACTTGTGCTTTCTTTGCCCCATGAGTATTCCTGTCAGAGAGAAATGGTTCCAGGAGATGCTTTTCCAAACTGTATGGTTTCCCTAACTCCTAACTGCCACTACAGCCCTGTTTATCACCCTATTATGTTCCTTTCTCTTCATTGTTTATACCAAAAGAAATTGTTTCCACAAAGGCCAGGTAAAGAATGAAAGTGCATTGTCAACTAATCAGGAATTTATTTTTTTTCCAATAGGAAAAAGCATCCCTTGATCTTAACCCTTAGACACAAAGAATAGCACTGAAGATCAAACAGATTGTCACCCTTGCAGCATTATGCGCTCCATAAAGCACCACACAGACACAAGAGATTATCATATCATTACAAACATTTTGGAGAAAATGAATGCCAAGGTTGGCGATGTTCTTCCCCCAAAGGCTTGCTTACTATTGTATAGACCCAATCTTCATTCGTTACACCAAGTCAGCACCTCGTGCTATGATTTTTCTTGCATCCCCCTAGGAATGCCATATTTTTAAACTACTATTATACCTTGTCATGTCACTGCAAACCCCTGCCTGCTTCCCTTTCTCTACCTGGAAGGTTAATCAAACGTAAGCATTTCTTCATTCTGCAGCAGGTGTCCTGGGGCACACAATTTGGGATTAGTGACTGACCCTGCTGTTCATTCTGACAGCACATACTCCAGATTGTATTTTCTTTCTAATAAGCAGAGCTGGTAGGAGAAAAGGCAAGAGTCATTAGCTAAAAGTTAGCTGAGGATTGAAACAGCACACTTTCCTTCCCAGAAGCTCTTCTGAAGGAAGACCTTTTGTCCTCAGCAACCATGTAACAGTATATCTAAGGATTTTGTGATAATTTGTCTTAACCTTTAGCAAAATGAAATCTTATAGAGTGCCTTGGTCATGTTTATTTTCTTGGTCACTTACCTGTTATCGTATTTGTGGCATTGTTTAAAAAGAATGAGCTTATGACAGTGAAAACGGCTTATGTAATAATAAGCTTTTTATAAGGAGTACCATGACGCGCCCAAGACAGGAAGGATTAAGCATAGCCAGGCATATGGTTGTCAGGGATGTGAATTTGACACTTTCACACCTTGTTGAGCTACAGGTGCACCTAAGAAGTATTCCCAAGAGAGCTCCTTTCTCTTTTCTTTATTCTACCCCATTCTTCTTATCCTTGTGCCAGATCAGTATTTGTATTCCCTCTTTTCATCTTGGGTTCTAGGTTACTTGATCTTTTTGTGGTAATTACACTGTGTGTGGCCCAGCATTGAGTGGCTGGAGTGGTTTCTTGTTACTGAAGTAGTCTCACACCATGGCCATTAGGTGTGTGTGTGTGTGTGTATGTGTGTGTGTGTGCATGTGTGTGTGTACACATGCACATATATATATGTTCCATATATAAGATGTTTCATCCCTTGATGATTAATTTTACTACAATATATTGGGGTAGGCAAATTTTTCTATGCACAGTATGAGCTAAAGAAAATATTTCTTAAAAAAAAAAGGAAAGGAAAAGAAAACAATGTAATTATGATTCCTACACCTAGAGGTGTAGACAAATTCTGACCTCAGGAGCTGCCTGCTGGGACAGGGAAGGGAATGCTGCTATGTATGGTTGTAAAGTCTGTGCCCTGAGCAACTTCAGAGCATTCTTTGGAGTTGTACAGTTCACTACCTGCACAGATGTGTATGGTATCCTTGGGGAATAGGCCTTTATCCTTGTCAGGTGGGAAAAGAAGCTCACAAATGTAGACTTTTGACTACCTTCTCTATATGTTTCATGGTCTTTCCCTCAGATAGCTTCATCTAACATCTTTTCATTGTAGTGTAAAGATGAGCTTACTATCTTATTACAGTAGAGAAATAATTGGAAAATTGTTATTTAAAAAGTGTGCTTTGAGGTAGTGTAGTAGACAGAATACCCAAAGAGATCCACATCCTAATCCTTACAAGTATGTTACCTTACATGGAAAATGTGTTACGGATCTTGAAATTGGGAAATTTGCCTGGATGGTCATAATTTAATCACATGAGTCCTTAAAACTAGAGAGCTTTTTTCCGGCTGTGGTCAGAGAGAGAGGTGACCACAGAAGTGTCAGGGAGTTGCTACACTGTTGGCTTGGAAGACAGGAGATGACCCTGAGCCAAGAAGTGCAGGCGCTTTCTAGGAGCTGAAGAGGACAAGTAAAATTTCCCCCTATAATTTCCTGAAAGGAATACAGCCCTCTGAGGCCTTGGATGCATCCCAGTGAGACTTGCGGCAGACCTTTAGCAGTAGCAATAGGAGCTAGTTTAGATAGCTAGCTGCCCCTCTCCCCTCATTCCTTCCTTCCCAGGCATCTCCTGATCTTCTATGTGTTTCTGCCAAGGATCAAATTAGTTTATATCTGGAACAATCCAGAGAATAGGTTAGAGCAAGGGTCAGTAAACTGTAAGACCCAGATAGTAAACCCTGCCTGTGGTAATAGAAAAGCAGCCACAGACAGTACATAAATGAATGAGTATGGCTGTCTTCCAATAAAACTTTATTTACCAACACAGGGGATTTATTCATGCACAGTGGTTTGCTGACTCTCTATTTAACAGCCTTTCTCCTCAAAATGTCATCCCCAAACCAGTAGCAGCCTTTGAGAGTTGGTTACAGAGGCAAAATCATGCTAAGCGAAATAAGTTGGACTCAGAAAGTCAAGGATTGAATGTTTTCTTTCGCATGTGGAAGCTAAAGAGAAAAAAAGGAATAAAAAAGGGAATGTCTCAAAAATAGAAGGTGGAGCAGTAGAGTAGAAGTGGGGGACAAGGAAGCAGGGAAGAGGAGGGAGAAAGGGGAAAAACTGGGGGATAAAGTTGGCCAAATTATAGTAAGTGCATGTATGAATATACCACAAAGCATTCCAATTTTATATACAACTATAATGCATTAATTAAAAATAAATAAATGGAAAGATGATCAATAGAGTAGAGAAAGAGGATCAGGGGTGAGGAGGGGAAAGAAGGGGGACAGTACTTGGAATTGAAATGGAAAAAAATTGTTATATGCCTTTATGAATATGTCAAAATGAACCCCACTACTATGCCTAACTACAATGCACTAAAATTATTTAAAAATTAAAAATAATGTAAAATTTTTAGACCTTAGCTCAGACTTGCTAGGTCCACATCTTAACATGATCCTCAGGTGATTATCATGCATATTCAAGCTCGAGAAGCTTTGCTTGAGAAGGTTTAGCATTCTAGGGATGAGGCAGAATTATTAGAACAAATATCATAGACATCCCATTTCTCCCTGAGGAGTATCACTAGAGTAGAAAGAAAGGAGGACGCAATACCTTCAAGAAAAGAAAGGATATAAACATTTGTTCAGCACGTACTACCTGTAAGCATTTTCAAATATATTATTCTGCTGAATCCTTATAGTGACTCTTGTCATTTTTCTCATTTTTCATAGGTGTAAAAACTGAAGCTTTTTCAGTCTCTCTGAAAAGTGAGAGAGCAAAGATCCATAACTCAGTTGTTCCGACTATAAAATACAATGTATTTTTTATCCTATCACATCAAACTTAAGTGTCTATTTTCTAAACACAATTTGATACCTTCAATAAAAGTAAATTTGGGTTTTAATGTTTCCTGAAACATGTGAGTTCTAGCCAAAAAATGGTATCACTGGGACTTAGAATCCAGTGGTGTACTACATCTGTATTTATAAAAATATTTTGAGGGTCACTCTTACCATTAGTGGAAAGATTCCTGGATGACATTCTGGTGGACAGACTTGACCATTTAATTAGTACCAGAAATGGAGGAACTCTTCTAGCCTACGATTTTAAGGTTAACAATAATAGTCATCACTTTTGATTTATAAAACATTTCTGTAGCTGAAGTTCTGGGCACAGTTATCACTTAGATATGCAGTTAATTAATCTCAGCCAATTCATTTTCAGCTCTATATCTTCTTTTGATGAGGCATGTGGACTTAGCACAGGGCCCTGAAGGATAATTTTCCAGGAGGGTTTTTTTTTTGTGTGTGTGTGTGGGGGGGGATTATGCACCTCCTATGGAAATGCTAGCAACAATATGAACTTCAGATCTCAAATCTATAAACCTAGGGGTTACTGGTCCCTTTAAGGTATAGGCAGGCACAATAAGTAGAAGGTGCTATCAGATGTGCTCAGCATAGAAAAACTAAGTCATGCTCACACAGAAAATGGAAGGTAGGTTTGAGTTGTATGAAGAGAAACCAGATTCTCACATAAAAAGAAAGACTCTTCTTTCTATGCAATGTTGAAAGTTGAGAAATCCTCAAAAGCAATTTCTACTTCCAGCAAATAGGACTCAGTTTCTAATTCCCAGTTAAATAACTCATTCCTGAGCCATGAGACAGGGATCTATCTACTTATTGTCATTAATGGGTCACTGAACCTTTAGCAACTCGAGAACTTTCAGAACCTAGCCACCTCAAGCTCTCTCCTCTTGACCATGTCCTTTCTGGGAACCTCCTACTTTGTCCAGGAAAGCTCAACCTTTATCTTTGGGCAGAGTGTTGCTTTTGTTAAAGAGCAAGCTCACTGAGGACCAAGATGTTGGAACTAAAACTCTGGTCTCTAGATGGCAGTCTAGCCCTGCTAAATTTGACTATTTCCAGTCCTGGGTGAATTGAGAAAGGCACAGCCAAAAATCAGACCTGACTCAGGAAAATCAATGGATGAGGCATAATGAGATTCAGATATTAATAATTGGTGAATGGCAAGTAAAAGGCTGGGTTTCAGTGCCAGCTTGAAAACAATATGTGTCTAAGAACATGCTAAAAATGCTGCTTGGCAGTCCTTTTAGTTTGTGTAAAATTCATGAGTGATGAATGTGGACACCTCTACCATAGAAGGAACAGTATGTCTGAAGTGCTGCTTTGTACCAGCAAGGCAAGAATATGGCTAACACAAAATTTTTAAACCCTCTCTATATATCATCTATTTATATATAAATCATTTAGTCAAAAAAATCCAAACAGGACAGTGAGTTTGATAAAGCACAATTCTTGAAATTCACAATTTCTTGAAAAATTTCAGCAATATAGAAAGGCCACTGGCTTATATCAATGGACAAATCTTTTGATTGGCCCATCCTTCAAGTAGTTGTAGTGACACCTGATTTTGGTGTTAAGTCTGATCTGGGCTTAGCTGAGGATCATGGAATTTTGATCTGGAAGAGACCTGAGAGATCATTCTTACTGTACAGGTGACAAAGCCAACATCCAGATGCAACCCAAGACCTGGGACCTCAAACTGACTTCCAAGTGACTCCAGGTAGGGATATGGACTAGAGACAGAGCCTGGTCTGTGTGATGTTACTCTTGTAGTATCTAACTGTTATGTGAAAAAAAAAAAAGACCAAAAAAAAAAAAACAAAAAACAGCCCTTATTGAGTGCAAATAGCAATGAGATAACCAAACCTGTTTTCATTCATTTTGTTCATTAAAAATGTCCTTTTAAGGTTTTAAAACTACAGATGCTAGGCTATATCAATATATGTTCTGAGCATTTGAAGGCTTTGCTAGATGTGTTAGTAAGAACTCTGACAGGACCCGTGTGGTGCTGTGAAAAGGGTTTGGAATAATGAGACCAGAGGGCTCAGATAACTTTATTTGGGGTGCTGAAACAACTCTCTCCATAAAATGGCAATAATAAGGAAATCCCTACCTATTTTTTAATTTTTTTTAAGATACTGGGGATTGAAACTGGTAGAAATTGTTGTGAAGCTTGAATTATAGGAGAGGAACAAATATACTTTATAGAGAGCCCTACAGAGTATAGTTATTGACATTCAAAATAAGGAACTCTGAATAACAAAGTAAAGTTTAGTAGAAAAATGTATTTAATCATTAAATATTTGACTAAGTAAAAGAAGGTCAGCTATTATATTATTCCATTTAATGGAATCCAGAAGAGGTAAATCCACTGAGACAGTAATCCCCTGGGGAAAGCAGAGTGATGGAGAGTGGCTACTTTAATGGTATGGAGTTTCCTTTGGGGGTGAAAAAATATTGGGGAGGTAAATTGAACATAGAGGTTGTTCAACACTGTGAATGTTCATCATTCACAATTAATTTTATGAGAATTACTTTTAGTTGCTGTTCTTGTTCGATTATCCCCATAAAACTAAGCCCAGCAGATGCTGTCCACACCATGCCATTGGGTTGTGTCCAAGGATAACATGTTCAGAGAACTCTGCAGACTCTTGGACAAATGCCCTCTGGCCTCTGGGGTCCTCTGAGCCTCCTAATTAGCTGCTATGAGAGCCATTCAAGACCCAAGATTTGGGGGAGGAAAGCCCAATAGTTCTCTTCAGTCAAGTCTTGACAATTTAGCACTGCTAGAAATTGGGCTTTTGCTTGGACTGGTTACAGACACTGAGTTTTTTCCCCCATAGTTGGCAAATGTTGACTTTTGTGTGTTTAACTTTCCTCAGTGGACCTCTTCTCTCAGCTTCAAAGAGAATTGCTGTTTCATGGTATCAATTTTCTCACTGTAGGACATTGCCTTCTGATCTTTGCAAGGGCTCTACTTCATTCCAAACATATAGGGTATTTTCAAAGACTGTCAATTAATCTGTTAAATAATTTCTTGCCTTCATTTACAGATATTAAGAAGTGAGTATTAGTTAAGTCATCAATATATTTCTATTTGTACATGTATAATTAGTTGTTCCATACACAATCTGAAGTGCAAAAATGTAAAATAATTGACTACTTGATATTTTTCAAGAGTTTTTTTTTGTCAGCTGGGAAAAATGTGGCTAAATACAAACAAAATGAAATTTTAAAAAATACCCCAGATTTAAACTATGTTGGAAATATCATAGGATCATGGAATTTCAGTGCTGCAACAGATTTTCTGTTATCTGATCAAAAAACTGTGCGCATATGTGTAAATCCTAAGATCCTCTTGGATTGTTGGCTACTCTAAGTTTGATGGGTAGTATGTAAACATTAGAAATATTTTTCCATAACTGAGTTAAATTTCATCATCCTGCAACTTTTATCTCTCAGCCTTGGGTATATCACGGGGAAGTGTTCAGGATGTCAAATTTGTCTTCCACACAACAGATTTTAAATCATAAGCAGTTAAACATGTTACCTTTCCTTTAAAGCTAAAGGCATACAGTTTTTTCTACTGATTTTTGTGTATAAAACTAAAAATTCTATTGTTACCTTATAATTATTTTATGTTTACTGGTGTCCCTGTGGAATTTGGTACCCAGAACTGAACATAATAGGCCATGTATATCTACGCATACAAAGAAAAGATTAAGATCACCACTGTATTTCTAGACCATACATACATATTTATGAATGCAACAAGTTAGCATTCAGTGTTTAATGTGATTGTATATTAGGTTTTGTATCTGTTAGGGGAAAATTTCAATTATAGAATGTGACTGGCAAAGTTGAAGCATGGGATATTTAGACATATTTTAACAATAACCATCCACAACTTAGCAAAAGGAAGAAGAGAATTTACATCACTTATGCCCCTACACTGCACCTGCCAATATAGTTGATGTTTTATACATTTTCCTCTCTATAAGACTTACTTAAACTTCAAACTTGAGCTCAAAGAACACCACCTCTGTGAAGCTTTCCCTGATAGTCTCTTTCTATGTTCTCATAAGACCTCACGCAGACCTCTTTTATGGAACTGATCACTGTACATGTAATTATTGTTTGCATTTCTACTTTCCCCACTAGGCTACAAGCTCCTTTATACCACCTGGTATATAACTGGGTTCTCAGGTGTGTTGAATGAATAGGTGAAAGTTTTCCTTTCATGATTGCATCTCAAGTGGCTATAAGTTATATATTATCATGAAGCCTTCCCTTAGCAACAATTGCAACTTGAAAATGTGTGGTTTCACTCACATTTACTGCTTTCATTAAAGCTATGCATTATGGTTTAAATATGGGATGTCCCCCAAAGTCTCCAATGTAGCAATGTACAGAGGTGGATCTTTTATGAACTGTTTGCATCATGAAGGCTCTAACCATATCAGTGGATTAATCCATTTTGTGGATTCATAATTTGAACATGATATGTTCAACTGGGAAGTGGTGGAAACTGAAGGTAGGTGAGGCCTACTTTGAGAAAGTAGGTGACTGAGGGGTGTGGCCTGGGGACTATATCTTGACCCTGGCCCTTTCCTCTCTCTCTGCTTCCTGGCTGCCATGAGATGAACAGCTTTCTCCCACCATGCCCTCTGTCATGAAGCTCTGCCTCAGCATAGGCCTACAGCAGTGAAATTGGCCAACCATGGACTAAAACCTTTGAAACCATGAACCCAAATAAACCTTTCCTCTTTCATGTGGTTTATGTGAGGTGTTTCAGTCATGGCAATGAAAACCTAACACACTTTGTAACATTTTGTTTAAGAATTCAAAAATAATTTGTCCAGAGAAAGGTATTTTAACTTGTTTCTTTAAAAGGTAACAATAATTTATGTTTTCAGTTACTTCAAATGTAGACATAGAATTTATTATATATATATATATATATATATATATATATATATATATATATATATTTTCCCTTTAGCATATACTTATTCATAGAAAAGAAAAGGATTTTTCAAGTTCCTGTTTTAGCATAGAATCTGTTACACAGAAAAAAAATAAAACAGTTATCAAATCAGCACATTTAATTCTGCAAGATGATCAATTCCCATCTGGTATTCACCATTACAATACTTACTGGTGGAAAATATCTAGGTGATTGTAATCACAAATCTCAAAAAATGTTCAAAACAAAAATATCAATCAATAAACATTAATTCACAGTGTTCTATTAAGTGAACTTTCTCATAATCGATAAGCAGGCTGGGTTTTTAGTCACAAAACAGACTTGGCTATTTAGGACACACAGACCTAAGGTGGTTTGTAAATATGTACAGACCTCTGTTGTAAAATCTGAGTTCCAAGGTTATACTATTTAGTCATAACATAGATAATTAATATCTGAGAAGAAATGGTATTCAGGAAAATAATGTATATAAAATGATCACTCTTGCTGTTCTTGTAGCTAGACTACTTTAGTTCAGGGGGAAGTCAGAGGCTTACAGGACTTATAAGACTGCACTGATCTGAGCTTCCTGTTTTGATGTCTGATTTTGAAATCACCAGTCAGATTCAAGTCTTTAGAATTGGGTCTATCAATTGGGTCCATCAATCTTTCCTCACAGATGTTTCTATGCCAGGAGCCAGTTGCCCTCTACCTGATGAAATGTATCAGTTACAGTTTTGTGTTCATTTTATAATTCTTTCTCTCCAAGGAAAAAGATTCTAAGATAACATTATCTGGGCAAACTTATAGACACCATTGAATCAGGGTTTTTATCATATCAATAATTTAATCTGTTTATATGTTATACCCTATTCACTTCCAAAATTGATCTGAGATCACTAATGGCCTGTTTAAAAAAAAAACTATTTTACATAAGGAAAAAAGGTTTAAAAAATCTGCAAACTATAATATCTTCAATTCAGTTTTTATTGCATTTCATTCTGAAAGCAGACCTGTACATCTAAATTTAAATCTTTTTAGAAAACGTGAGGATTTTCTAATGTGGGTGGCAGATTTGTTCACTGTGATGCCTAGCTATCAGAAAGCTCAAGGAATTCAAACCTGCTCAAGCAAACTTCCAACTTTAAAAATGTCTAAATAATTAAAGATTAATACATCATCTGCTTTTTCCCTTACCTCCCCCCAAGTCTTTCTTCTTTTGCTTCACCACTTTTCTCAGCAAAATTATGGTTTGAGAAAATAAATACATACAGACTAGGTATTATTTTCTGACAAAAATGGTAGCTGATCTTGAAATGGTTTATGTCATAGTCCATTGAGAAGGGGACCTCTTGGCTTGTGAAAAGAGCCACAGAAAGGTACACTTTCCACTGGGAAAACTGGGACACTAAATCCAATGAAAATATTGAAACCATAGACAAAAATAGCAGACAAATCATGTTGGCCCCACAGCTACTACACTCCTGTTGCTGCTTCATCTTGAACTAGTCCTGTGTGGCCATCGTAGCCCAGTACATCTGCTTAGCATCAACAGAAAACAAATAGAAGAGCATTCTCCTCTGGTTCCAAGTAGATCAAGTCAGCTAACGCAGAAATGGCAAGCTCAGGAGGGCTTTTTTTGTGGGGAGAAACCCTGAAGGAGGTTCTTGCTCCAAGAGCAGCTGGGACCATGCTTTGAAGTTGGAACAGCACCCAACTCCCACCCATTTTCTCCTTGCATTTATTTTGGTAAAGCTTCCCTGAAATGTGTGATGCTCGGGTTTCACTGTGAAGCAAAAACTGCTTCCGTTTGTTTGGTGAGATTCCTCCTGACCCATGGGTTTTCACTGCCCTTCAAAAGAAAGGGGCTGTGTGGCGTGTTTTGTTTGTTTACCAGCGTGGACAATGCTTATGTCTGATCAGAACCCCACTCTGTTTGAATAGTCAGACTACTGTTGAATTAACCTGACCATAAGTGGCAAAATGCACAGGTGCGCCTTTGCAGGACCTCTGAAGGCACTAGAGGGGCCTCCCAGTCCAGTTGAGGCAGCAGGAGTTTCAGAACAGTCCTGGGAAACTACATATATATCAGTGGTAAAACTAGTGCAGCCTGCTGTTTTCTCCCAATTCCCACTGCAGAGAAATTGCATAGACATCTGAGTATGTGGGGGGTAGGATTCCCAGTTCTTCATGTTTGTACCATCAACAGAGCATCTTCATCTTCTGGTGGGTTGCAGTGAGTCACTGGTCTTCCAGAATAAGCTTCCCTTCCTGCCTGCATGGAAAGCCCATTTGCTGGCTATGTGGATATGCCTAAGGATGGCATAAGCCCTTCCACTCCCTTTTCCCTGGATCACCTTAAATTCAAGCCTTTTTTTAAAATAGGAAACCAAAGGAAATAACAATCATAACAATAATGACCATTAATATAGGAATGGACTGTCTTACACCTATGGCTTGCAGGCTGGAGAGGAAGCAGAATGATTATACCAAGTAAAACAGCAGGGTAGAGGGAAAACCCGAAGTAGCTGTTGTTTTACAATGAATTTTAGAACTGGGAAATTTCTCATGGAAATATTGGATAAAATGTAATTCTGTTCTCTAGGGTGGTAAGCAGAAGTCCAAGGTCTGACAAGTGCAAGGGGAATCTACCTTTTAGGTTCTTATTCTGTCCAGTATAAGAATAAGATGGTATGTGGATGGTATGTTAATACCATACCCACACATCAGGTATAGAAAACTTGGGTTGGGGAAGAAAAATAGGCTGAATTAAGCCACCTCAGTATGATGGTATTAGTATAATACCCTGAAATCAGGTATAGTAAGCTAAGAGTGAGAGAAAAATAGCCTGAATCAAGACACATCAGTATGGAGACCCTCTTCATTGCTATCTCTATTTTTATGCATTGTAAATCTAAAAACACAGTAGGATATACCATACATTTTTCATGTAATCTCGAGATTGTTGATGCCAAGGTTCTACCTGAAGCTAAATAGACAAATATTCTAATTTCCCCCTCCTTTTTTTTTAGTTTAAATATACTAGTTATTTCAGAAGGCATCAAGAAGGAGACAGGTATATTTGCATTATGCCTGGGAATCCTTTGCCAAGTGCACCATCTTTCTGTTGACATAAGAGTCAGCTTTGTCTCACAGGTCCTCATGGAAAAACAGTACCAAATTTGGAGGAGGCATTTTATAATTCCTAACCATTTAATTATGGCATTAAGGTGCATTAATTGCTTCATAGTCGTGTGGATATAGAATTGTATTCATTGACTTAAGTTAACAACTTCCTTTTTGCTAAAGCTAGTTAGGAAAAAGCACTTCAAATAGGTTTCTAATGATCTCATAAACACTATGTTTCTTCTGATTGCTAAGTAGCTTCCTTTCCTTTCTTCTCTTTTTAATTCTCAGCTTCCAGTTCCTCTTCATTATGGTTATGAACAGCTGAACTTAAGATCTGAAGTGTTGTTTTCCCAGTCTTCTCAGAAGCACAATGACTTTATCAGTGATTATGGACAGAAGGATGAATTGTCACTGAAGTAGAAGGAGCCAGATATGAAATCCAACTCAAGTTGAAGCATTTCTTTTTGAACCAATGACAGGACTTACCCTCTGTGTTTCTCTCTCTCTCTTTCTCTCTCTCTCCTTCCTTCCTGCCTCCCTTTCTCTTCTTCCTTCCTTTCTTTCCTGGGGATCAAATCCAGCAACAGGTAAGTCTTTCTCACTGAGCTATACCCTCAACCAAACAGGAAACTTTCTTAATCAACTTGTGGATGATCACATGTTCCATAAGAAATGGGGAAAACAAAATGACTTGAAAATTCAAATTCCACACTTAATATCTATTTTATACCAGAAGAAAACTAATCTGGAAGAAAGAAGACATGTATTTCAAAGCCAATAAGTCTGTTTTTTTAAATCCCTGAATGCCAAATATGATCGACTACATCCATGGTCAGTTGGGTTGAAATCTTCTGTGGAAGACCCTTCCTGTGGCTTGGGGAGGATGCACAACTGAAATGGCAGATGAACCCGCAGCCTTGCACTCACATGCCCCCACATATGGCTATTTCTAAGCTACCATTAAACCCTGAGAGAAATAAATGCCATCAACAACCAAGTGCTGCAGATGCCCTTCCGATTCTCTGTTCTGAATCAGTTCAGGTGGAGAAGAGGCCCTGTGTCGAAAAACTGCTCACCAAATTTAACTAGTGGGAACAGCACAACATTCAAAGTGGAAAAACCATGGCCAATCACTTTAGGACTCTTAGTTCTTGCCCTTTTTCACTGATAAAACTAAAATTGCTATAGGTGATAAAAGTATGGTATCCATTTTATTAAAGGCTTTTTCCATGAATCTTGGTAAGAGATTATTTTTCTAAAAACACACATTTTCCAAACTTTCTATGATATTTACACAAAATCTACCGAGGATTAAATGTTTTCTAAGAACATTTCCTGTCAGAGTTTTAGACAACCCCTTCCAACAGCTGTGGACAGAACCCCTGCTACTCCTGTCATGAATGTCCTCCAATGTTTGGAACCTAAGGAGCAAACAAACATTTACTCCAAGAAACACAGTCCCAGACAGAATACGAACTTTGCTGTACTTTACCTTGTCATAACAATTTAATGGAAATTAATTTGGTAGTCACTTAACCACTAGCTGTTCTAGAAAATATAAGCATATTTGTAATACAACTGGTACTTCCTAAGACTTCACACATACACACACACACACACACACACACACACACGTAAAATACCATTGAATGCTAATAGAACAGGGGGAAGATCAGTTTAAATTTAAAATTATGTACTTCGTTTTTTTTTTTTCCTCCCTGAATGTTTGTTTTACCTTTTAGGTCACCAGTTTCCAGCATAGAGGATATTTTTAAACATAGCTCTTATGCTGGAGTGTACATTAAATATTTGTTCAGCTGATTAAAACAGTTCTACATTTATTTAATGTTTAAACAGTAAACAGTTTATTGAAAACTGAAATGTCTTTTTATACATACACGTACACTCACACAGACCTCTCAGAAGAGGGGCTTCTGATAGGAGGGTTTCTCAACTTATGCTGTTAAGTGTAAACAGTCCTCGGATCAACACCATTTTCAGACGTGGTTGTCTTCCAGGGAGGGCTGGGCTTCTGTCAGGGGCTGGTCCAGGTCTAGGGTGGGCGGCCAGATTCAATAGGCAAGGGCAGCAGAACAGGAGGCGGTGAGTGGCTTAACACCAGAATAAGAGTTTCATGCTGACAGAAACATTTATCTTAGAGGCGAAAAAAAAAAAAAAAAACCATGGTGTGAGATTTTTAAAGACAGCTCCAACATGGGCTCAGTAGAGGTGTTCTCTGCCCTTTACCCTGGTTTGTTAAAACAGAAGGTATTTTGAACTCAGATAAACTGGGAAAGGTTGAGATTACTTTGAAGAATGACAAACAAATTGGAAGATAAACTTCACAGCAGTGCCTTTGCTTTGTCATCTGTGGATCCTGAGTGAACCAGAAATGAAATAGTCACTGTGTTTATGTTACCTTCTGCAATCCCCCAATCACAAGGAGATTGGATGTACCCTCCCGTTAATTCTCACCATATCTCTGCATGAGGAGGCATGTGTATACATTCACAACCGCCTGATATTGAGCATGGTGTTATGGGATGTGCTGGTTAAATAAGACCATCTGCTATTATCAGATATAAATGACCAATATGGAGGGTCCCAATGTAGTCTCTTAAAGTTATTAAAATGATCAATGATATTGAACATAAGCAAATCTTCTCTGGTTAGATATCAAGTATTTTAATTTCAGATTCTGCATTCTCAATACAATTGTAATATAGGTTTGTAACTTCACGGTTAAATGAGACTTTCCTTTTAGAAGTAGACAAATCTGTGTGTCAGGATAATCATTGCTGTATTATGTAACAACACATTAAAAGCATATGATTGATCTCAAAGTCCATTAATGGAGATGTTGATTAAAGTATGAGGCCAAAATGGAGTAGAATATTATATAGTTCTTAAAAGGGATGAGGTAGATCAATGTATACTGACACAAAGGCAGATACAACACACATTTTTAATTTAAAAACAAGCAAGTTGTAGAAGACTATGTTAAATGACACTTCCATTAAAAGGAAAACACTACACATCTGTGTGCTTGCCTGCCTGTAGAAATGCAGGATATATTTGAGAAGATAAACAAGAAACTATTGATGATGGCTAACATGGAAAGTGAACACGTGGCAGAAAGAGGTTTTGACTTTTATGCTATCTGTGCTGTTTGACTTGCAGTATACAACTTTTAACATGCATACAAATCTAACTTATACCATTATAAAAAGTACATAATTAGATGTGTTCAAAATAATATTAATAAGAACTTACATCATAAACTGAGTCAACACCTTTCTTTATAAACAAGATAAGTTTCAAACAAGGCAATTTTTCTTGAGTCCAAAGTGACATTATACAGGTGATTAATCTGTGGACATAGATTGTCAAGACAGATGGTATGTAAGGACTCTAAATATAGATTTTTGCTTATCTGATATTCTCCTCACATTTTTATTCAAAGATGATCATAGTTTGGGTTCCTTGTTTTGGAACTCAAAATGACATTTTAGGAAGATGGGTGGGTTTTCAGACCCTGACACTTAAGCCCTGCTTATAATTCTCTTCTCATATTTCATCATATTTTCTCTCCAAGCTTAGGAGTGCCTCTAATATTAAACATACCCTAATTTGAATTTGAACTTTTCTTTCCTTTTTCGAGATCTGATTCTTATGATAATACAGTACAGGAAGGACACCAGGGAGAAAAGAGTGTCCATCCGTGACTATTGTTCTTTTTCAGTGGGTAATTATAGCATATCTAGCCAACACTGAATGACTATTGAAGACCTCTGTGCACAGTTGAGCAAATACATCAGTGCATGTGTGAGTTTTTGCAGGACCTTTGGGCCTCCTCACAGCTCCATGTCTTCCTCCACTTCCCACATACCAACAAGCTCCTGTTGTGACAGTCCACTCCACGACTGTTTGCTCCTGGTACTCCTTTGCCTTTCAGGCAAATTTCTCAAGATGGCCCCAATCCAGATACTTTCCCCAGTGTCCATTAAACCTGAGAAAATTCAGGCCCCCTTTCCAAGTCTGATAATGGAGAAGCAGACTATTCCCCTGTTTCTCCTTTTCTTCACCTCCCATCTTTCAATTCATATATACCTAACTCAGAAAAATAAAAAGCAGATCAAAAAATGTACGACCAAAGCTGAATTATATGTAAGGCTCTCCCCTTGTCAGCAGTGATCCTCTCTGACTTTAAGGAAGTGGGGAAAAACTTAATATAATAACTATGTACTCATAAAGCTATTGTCACTATTGATTCTCATAACTTTCTCTTTTTGTCCCTGGCCCAACCCTCTGCTTAAATTTATGAAATTCATTGTTAGGAGAATAGGAGCTGTGTTCAAGACTGTGGTTAGAGCATCCATCATTTTTCAACTGACTCTTGGTAAGACCTGGTACATGAGTTGCCCCCACTTGTTGGTGGCCCTTTTTCAAAGATAGAGTTGCTAGTGTTTTTTGTTGTCATCTTTGGACCCCAGCATAATTGAAGAGTGCCATTCAGCATGTTTTTACATTCATCTTCTATGTGACATTTCTTTAGGATCAAGATAGTGGCCAGGATTTAAATGTCCAAACAACTGGCATTGTTATCTGATGGCGATGGGAAGAGTTATGCCTTTGGTGCACAGCATTGCTCACATCCATGGAAATTTGCAAATTGAAACATTTGAATGAGAGGACCTTGGACACCTCTTCATTCAATGGACTGTTTTTATGCCAACCCCTGTCAGTGTTCCAAGGGTTGGAGATGGGTGAGGGGAGATAAAACTAAGTTGTTTTGTCCTTGGAAAGCTTGATATTGAGTCATTTATTTTCCAATGCAATACTGTCCTACAAACCAAAGCAATAAACTTGAGGGTTATCTGAGTAAAGGGGCTCTCTGAATCCATAGATGTAGATAAATGGGAATTTTAATAGAAGAAGGAGCTTTTGGTGTTTGGAAAAGCAACTAAAAAAAAAAAAGAATAAACTCCAATTTCTAAATATGTTTGGTAGAACCTAAACTTCACAGGAGTGACTCAGGTATCACTATAAAATAGCAAGTAGGGGACAGAGAGAGAGAGAGAGACTGAGAGAGAGAGAAATATGAAAGCGCCTCCATACTTATTTAAATAGAATAGCTCTGTTTTTATTTATTTTACATGACCAATTTCTATTACAATTCCATTTTATGAAAGGGTTAAAAATGTGAAAGCTAGATGTATGGCAAATGGTGTGTGTACATGCAGCTGGGTTAGTTGGATGCTGAGCTTGTCATCAGCCCCTTTGTCTCTTTCTCTCTCTCTCTGTTTCCTGGCCACAATGAGGTGAGCAACTTTGCTCCTCCACCTCCTTCTGCCATGGGGCTCTGCCTCACCACAGAGCCAGAAATGATAGATCTGACTGACCGTGGAGCCAACCTCTGAAACCATAAGCCAAAATCAACCTTTCCTCTTTTAAGTTGTTTTTCTCCAGTGTTTTGTTAAAGTGATGAAAAGATTATGAACAAAGAAAGGTTTAGTACAACTGATGAAAAAAAGTAATATTGAAAGAAGTTTCACCAGCTGTTCATGATGTGAGTTTGTGAATGCATGTTTGTGTGGATGCCAACCTGAGTCCAGGTGGTGACTCAGTCTCTAACCTTCCCAAGGCAGCAGATGTTGATGTAAAAATGAGAAACAAAATCAGTGGTTCTAACCTTCTACTCTTCTTACCTTTCTCTTATGTATAGTTCCTCACCAACATAAATCCCTGAAGTGGCTTTGCTCCTGGATGACATCTTTCAGAATAGATATCTCACCTTTCAAAACTCCTTGAGTGTGTCCAACACAAGGGCTTACTCCCTCTTCTGCAGTGGCAGACTGCTCCCTACTTCTACCCTGTCTGTCCCTTATAAAGGTGGCTACATCATAAAAACAGGAAATGTTTTCAGGCTATCACCCAAATGAGCTGATTAAAGTAATTTCAATGCTGCCAAATGTTCAGCAAAGTCTTGACAGTGTTTAGGAGAGACCTTGCTGAATCCCTCAAGTAATGATGTTGAAAACCACAGGATGCTGTGGGCTTTGCCACAGGGAGCCTTCTGACACTTTTAAGCAGATGGCAATGTATACATTTCTCTTATGTATAATACTTCTCTAAATTAAAATGATTTTTCAAAAACAATTCTCTTAGAGATAGAATGAGAGAAAAACAAAAACAAAAACCTTACCATACCCACCAGTAGACAGCCTCATTTATGCAAGCCATGGGAAAATTAGAAGTCACGGTACTATAGTATATTTTTTTACAAGCCTCTTGAATGTTAAGTGCTGAGAAAAATTAAGTTTTCACATTCCACTGAGGTGAGACTTCTCTGAAACCCAGGTAATGAGGAAGGCAGACCTTTAACACCATTTTACATAAGAATGATGAAATGACCGTCACCTAATTTGTTAAATTGCATGCACTTTTTGTTCATGCTCAGAGTTTAAAATAACAAGAAATCTTTACCCATGAATTTAGCTTCAACAATCTATCCAAAGGCTCAAAATAGAGACTGCTGACTGGGTACCCAAGAGCTGACTGACAACTAGTTCTTAAAATGGCTAATTTTGTCAACCAACAGATGTTTCATACAAAATATTGATATTTTAAACACTGTTGTTCCACTGAATAAACCATATTGACTAGCAGTTTGGTATTCACAGATCCAGTATAGATTTTTCTATTGAGATTCAGTCTCATTTTTAGTTTTTTTTTTTTTTTTGAGTGTTCACAGATCAACAGAGACATACATGCCACTGTCATCTGGAATGTCCTCAACCCCAAGGTTTAATCATTGTAGTGCTTGAGTCTCCTTGGTTGCATTTTTGAAGTATGATATCTATTTCTCATTGGCTCCATCAGGTCAACCTGAAGAGACCATGCATTTTTCAAGAACATGAATTGTTGGCTTTAATCTCTTCTATTTATCTGCTTAACAAATGCATTTAGTGTAAGGCCCTGTCCCAGGACCTCTAGGACAGGCAAAGGAGCAGGATAGCCATTTCCTAGGCTAGATGAAGTTAGAGTCTAATATGGGAGGAGGTTATGTGGATTTAGAGCTAGGCACAGCATCCAGGAAGGATGAGGAAAGTGCTCTGGCAGAATACCAACAGTTAGGATTTATTTCATATTGTCTATAGACCAGATACTTGGCTAAATGCTTTATAAATATTATCTTATTTGATTGTGTTAACAAAACTATAAGATTGATATTGTCATCCTCATGTTATAGAGGAAGAAATAGAGAGTTAGAGAAATTTAATAATTTTCTAACTATTAAATTAGCTATATTTGTCAGAGATCCAGTTAGTCCTTAAGTCCAGATCTTTATATTTTAAAGGCCTCTGCTCATAACCACCATACTTTACTCTTTTCCAATGAACTCTTTTCCTATAAAGATAGCTATTATGCTATGAATGTTCAGTGGAGAGAGTAAATACTTCAGACTTGAGAAAAAAATGGGAGATTAAGAAGTGGCATTTGGCCTGGTTTCTGCAGGATTGGTGAAAGGAAGGAGAAGAGAGATTGGAGAAAGGGATGAGAAATCTAGAAAGAGAGCAAAAACATAGAGCCAGGAATTAAAGGTCTTGCTTGGGAAAGCTGGAGAAGAGTATCTTTGAAGAAATGCTTCCCATATCTTATAATTCATCTGACTGTAGCATTCTGAACTCCTAGCCAATCATGCAAAACCTCTCAGTTGCTCAGTCACACCAGCAACTTATATGTATGTATATATATGCTCATTTGTGTTGGCCCACATGTATGTGTGTGAAATAATCTATTCCTCCTTGGATACTTAAAATGTTTACCTGTCGAAGAACTACAGGAGGAAGAGCTGGCCTCTTCTACCACATGGTCCAAAATACCACACCATCAGTTCATAAACAACAGGATCATAATTTCCCAGAAAGTGATTTTAGGCCCACTGAAGAAAGAATTGAAATGAAAAACCCAAACAAGAAGATTGAACATTAACTTCTCATTGGAATCACACACATCAACTGTATGTTTTACTTTTTTGACTGTGGCATAATTATATCACTTTAGCATAGATCAGTACCATATTTTCCTTAGCATTAACTGCCATTAGAATGAGAAATACTATTTCATACCAGAATTTGAATATAAAAATATTATTTTCATATTTATAAATGAGTAAGAGGATGGACAATTGGCAGACCTTCCATTCAGTATGTCTTCAAACTGCAGAGTAAACTTGCCTTGATTAAAAAAAAATAAAGGAAAAAGAAAATTAAAAAACAGACTTTAAAAGAGAGATCACTATTTAGAATTTATCAGTTCTGACCCACTGGCTTTTCCCTGCCTTACATGGCTTTGGTATTTTCTCTAATTGCTACACAGATTAGAATCAGAGGTGGTATAATTCTGTTCCCCTAAAAGGTAAAAATCCAAATGATGAGAACAAAATAGAACCAATGAACATGGTCTCCTACCTTCGGAATACTTCAGAGCACAAATAGCTTCTTGCAAGGAATTACAATTTTAAAATTCACTTATAATATTTTTAAAGTGAACAATTTAGGTTCCTCATCTTAGTCTAAACACCTCTACTAGTACCTCTGAGAAATCACAAGTTTGTGATCTTTCTCCCTATGCCAGAAGACTCCACAAACATAATTGTTCTCTGCTTTTTATTCCTGACACATGCAAATGAGAAATCATTTTGAATCTGAGATTTGCACACTATGCCATCTGTTTAATTTAACCTAACAGGTAGAAAAGTCATTTTCCTTCATATGTTAGAAGAAGAGAAAAGAGAAAGAGAAAATGGCAAAACAAAAGATGTGAGTGTACGGCAGAGTGCATGGGTAGGACCATCCATTGTCCTCATATGCAAGGTCAGACCACTATGAATGCAGAAAGAGCTCTCCACCAAATGTGCAAATGAAGCCACACTTGATTCTGAGAGTTCGAAAGCTGCAGCAATGATGTCCTCACTCTGCAGGATATCCTGGAGTAACTGGAATTGTGAGATTATCTTAAAGTCAAGTTTTTCCAAGAGAATAAATTATAAGTGCTATCAAATCACTCCACTAAAATACAGGTTCCACCAGAGTTGAGTCATAGCAGTGGGAAGTTGGATGTCAGCTTTGGAATCCTGCAGTAGGAGGAATTTGTAATGATGCAGCCTCTACCTTCCATGACTTTTGCTGGGGTGATGTCGTTTTGTGGGAGCTAAGGAAGACTTGTATTTCAGACTATGTCCAAGAGGTCTGTAGCAGCGCTTTCTTTCCAAAGAAAGGGAAGAGAAGATCCATTCCTTATGTCCAAAGGAAAGAAAGGATTTGGGGATAGACTCTCCCAGCAGCATTGTGGCTGCTATAAGGCCCGTGGAAGGTTTCCCAAGAATAGGGAGTCACAGGGTCTTGGAGCTTTCAGATGTTTAAGCAAAGGCAATGAGTTTGTTTTATTTTACTGGTCTTTGCTCCTTCCCAAACTTGATTCTGAGTTGCATGGTTCTCAATCTTTCCACTATGCATAGAATTTAAGGCATTGTGGTTGATTCAGCACCTTTGCATTTCCATCAGAAATACTTGAATTTCCTACAGAAGTACAGACTGTCTCGACTCTAAGCTTCCTTGAGCCATTTGTGTTTCAAAGAGGAAACGATGTCTTCAAGAAGACATCTCCTACTTTAGTTTTGTAACTAAATCTTGTTCAGTGGCTGATTATCAGGGAATAAAATCATCATAATTATGTATGAGGCACAAGACTTCACTAGAATACCAAAAAAAAAAAAAAAAAAAAAGAAAAGGAACATGGGAAAAAAGATGCTAAAATAAACATCAACCAAGTTGTAATCTAAAATCAAAGTGAGAACCTGGGTGGTGACTTTGTACTAGAACACCAGCCTAGTATGTACAAGGCCCTGGGTCTGATCTCCAGCACCACAAAAATAAAAGTAATAATAATTAATCAATTACATTAAAGTTAGCACAAGTGAATGTGAGCAAAAAGTCGATTGAGAAAATACCTGACTTCTTCCCCTCAAAAGGTCCGATTTTAACATGTACAAAAGTAAAAGTCTAAGGGTGGATGAATTCCAGCAATGTTTGAGAACCTTGTGGGATTTCTATAGTTCCCCCTGTAGTTTGAAACTCAAAATAGGTACTTATAATGAAAACATGCACAGACTCTTAACTATAACACTGCTAGCAGGCATTGCTATAATAGCAAGACAATTGAGTGGTAATGGGTGAGTAGGAAGAAAATTAAGTAGTTTGCTGAGATACAAAAAAAAAAAAAAAAGCTAAGCCAGAACATATTTGGCCTCATGTTCAACTTCAAACACAAAGTCAGTTCATTAGTGTAATTTAACCTTTTCATAAGCCTTTCAATGATAAATTCCATTAATACATTGGAAATGCCAGCTGTTAAGAATAGCCTGTGACTATGAGAGGTATTGAAAAAGGTGGGTTGGGCTATGATCTCCTCCTGCCTCGGTAAAAATATGAGTGGATGGCAGGTTTTTACCTTTTCTGGCTACAGTAAATGTCCTCATTCCACTCAGCCCCAAGCCTCAGGGCAAGCCAGGGTTTGCAACCATTTACTGTAATAATAGCAAGACAATTTAGCAGTAATGGATAAGTAGGGAGCAAATTAAGCCATTTGCTGAGATACAGAAATGAAGCCAGAAAATATTTGGCCTCATGTTAGGCTTCAAATTCATAGTCAATTCATTAGTGTAATTTAGTCCTTGCATAAGCCTTTGAGTGATAAATTCTACTAATACATTTGAAATGCCAGCTGTAAGAATAACTCACTGAGTATTGAGTAAAATTAAAAGATGGGCAAGAATAAATCCTTCATTTTCATCTCATATGGGAAGATTTATGAAAGCCTTTGAGAAGAAGCATCTGTCTGCTAGCTGTAAATTGAGAGTATTAGGGGAAAACATTGGAATATTTTGGTTACATTAGCAAGAGGAATGTATTAAGTCCAATGTTTTTGAGATCTTTCCTTTTGTGGTTTGAAGATTATTCTTTTTTTTTTTTTTTTTTTTTTTTTTTTTTTTTAATTTTTTATTGTGGGTTGTTCAAAACATTACAAATTTCTTGACATATCATATTCCACACTTTGATTCTAGTGGGTTATGAACTCCCACCTTCACCCCATACACAGATTGCAGATTCACATCAGTTACACATCCATTGATTTACAAATTGCCATACTAGTGTCTGTTGTGCTCCGCTGCCTTTCCCATCATCCACCCTCCCCCCTCCCCACCTCTCCCCTCCCCTCCCCTCCTCTCTCTCTACCCCCTCCACTGTATAACCCTGAGGGTCTCCTTCCATTACCGTGCAATTTACCTTCTCTCTCCCTTTCCCTCCCACCTCTCATCCCTGTTAAATGTTAATCTTCTTCTCCTGTTCTTCGTCCCTACTCTGTTCTTAGTTACTTTCCTTATATCAAAGAAGACATTTGGCATTTGTTTTTTAGGGATTGGCTAGCTTCACTTAGCATAATCTGCTCTAATGCCATCCATTTGCCTGTAAATTCTATGATTTTGTCATTTTTTAATGCGGAGTAATACTCCATTGTGTATAAATGCCACATTTTTTTTATCCATTCGTCTATTGAAGGGCATCTAGGTTGGTTCCACAGTCTTGCTATTGTGAACTGTGCTGCTATGAACATCGATGTAGCAGTGTCCCTGTAGCATGCTCTTTTTAAGTCTTTAGGGAATAGACCAAGAAGGGGAATAGCTGGGTCAAATGGTGGCTCCATTCCCAGCTTTCCAAGAAATCTCCATACTGCTTTCCAAATTGGCTGCACCAATCTGCAGTCCCACCAGCAATGTACAAGTGTACCCTTTTCCCCACATCCTCGCCAGCACTTGTTGTTGTTTGACTTCCTAATGGCTGCCAATCTTACTGGAGTGAGATGGTATCTTAGGGTGGTTTTGATTTGCATTTCTCTGACAGCTAGAGATGTTGAGCATTTTTTCATGTACTTGTTGATTGACTGTATGTCCTCCTCTGTGAAGTGTCTGTTCAGGTCCTTGGCCCATTTGTTGATTGGGTTGTTTGTTCTCTTATTGTCTAATTTTTTGAGTTCTTTGTATACTCTGGATATTAGGGCTCTATCTGAAGTGTGAGGAGTAAAGATTTGTTCCCAGGATGTAGGCTCCCTATTTACCTCTCTTATTGTTTCTTTTGCTGAGAAAAAACTTCTTAGTTTGAGTAAGTCCCATTTGTTGATTCTAGTTATTAACTTTTGTGCTATGGGTGTCCTATTGAGGAATTTGGAGCCCGACCCCACCGACTGTAGATCGTAGCCAACTTTTTCTTCTATCAGACGGCGCGTCTCTGATTTGATATCAAGTTCCTTGATCCATTTTGAATTCACTTTTGTGCATGGCGAGAGAAAGGGATTCAGTTTCATTTTGTTGCATATGGATTTCCAGTTTTCCCAGCACCATTTGTTGAAGATGCTATCCTTCCTCCATTGCATGCTTTTAGCCCCTTTATCAAATATAAGATAGTTGTAGTTTTGTGGATTGGTTTCTGTGTCCTCTATTCTGTACCATTGGTCCACACGCCTGTTTTGGTACCAGTACCATGCTGTTTTTGTTACTATTGCTCTGTAGTATAGTTTGAAGTCTGGTATCGCTATACTGCCTGATTCACACTTCTTGCTTAGCATTGTTTTTGCTATTCTGGGTCTTTTATTTTTCCATATGAATTTCATGATTGCTTTCTCTATTTCTACAAGAAATGCCATTGGGATTTTGATTGGCATTGCATTAAACCTATAGAGAACTTTTGGTAATATCGCCATTTTGATGATGTTAGTTCTGCCTATCCATGAACAGGGTATATTTTTCCATCTTCTAAGATCTTCTTCTATTTCTCTCTTTAGGGTTCTGTAGTTTTCATTGTATAAGTCTTTCACCTCTTTTGTTAGGTTGATTCCCAAGTATTTTATTTTTTTTGAAGATATTTTGAATGGAGTGGTTGTCCTCATTTCCATTTCAGAGGATTTGTCGCTGATATACAGGAATGCCTTTGATTTATGCGTGTTGATTTTAAATCCTGCCACTTTGCTGAATTCATTTATTAGCTCTAATAGTTTCTTTGTAGAGCCTTTTGGGTCTGCTAGATATAGAATCATATCATCTGCAAATAGTGATAATTTAATTTCTTCTTTTCCTATTTTTATGCCTTTAATTTCTTTCGTCTGTCTAATTGCTCTGGCGAAGATTATTCTTGATGAAGAACATGTGAACTTTTTGAATACATATCTTGCTTGGGAACAAAGGCCGCAGCACAAATAATATTAAGTGGTTGGTGTTTTGGGGAGTGGTTTCTAAGAAACACAATCATGTGTGGGATGTTTGTAACGTTTTCTTTCCATATGGATATTGTTTTCTCTATGCTTATGTGTATTCTCTTTCAAGCCCATAGAGACTACAAAGATTTGGAACAGGGATGGAGAATACAACCAACCAGTATTTGATGTCCTTAGCAAAAAAAAAAAAAAAAACATATTCAGCCCATTTCACTAGTTGATTTTTCTCTTTTTGGTATCTTCAAATTGGATAACTTCATAACAAAATAAACAATTCATTAGAAAAAAATGGAACAAAGAAGTGCATTTGCTTAAATACTTATTACTTACAATGTGCTTTATATAAATTATCTCAGTTCCTCTTAAAAATGTGTAATCGAGACAGAGTGGCATGCACCTCTAATCCCAGCTACTCTGGAGGCTAAGGCAGGAGGTTTGTGAGTGAGGCTAGCCTGGGTAATATAGCAAGACTCCATCCCCCAAAAAGAAAAAAAAATGTGATACATGTTGTATTCCCAACTTACATAAGAGAAATTGCAATTTCAAAGCAATAAAGTAACCTCTAAAGGACAATAGCTAGTCAGGAAAAAAAATGAGATATCAACCTGGGTATGCCTGAGTGCAAGGAGGGAGACTCCTGCAGAGGATGTTGGCCGGGAAGAGCCTGGTATGTCCAAAACTGATGGGTGCCAACAGGCTCTGGCAGCATGCTGTGTCTGTATCAGCCAACCCACCACAGTCCTCTGACCCCTTTATCCTTGTCAATTTGTTGGTTTTGGCCTCAGCTGTGTTCTTAAACTCTTCCTGCTTTGAATTGTCATCTCTGGAGAAATACCCTGGGACTGACTTTTGTCTATCATCAAGTTTGATTTAGGTTTGAAAAAAAAAATGTAGATATGCTCACTGCCCAGTCCAATCTTTGGGCCAGATAACTGAGTCAATACTTGGAGCCCATGTTATACAAGGTAAAGAGCTATACCACTTCTATCCTTGTTCCTGCCCACTGGGTTGCCAGACTTAGTGAATAAAAACATAAAACATTCATTTAAATTCTAATTTCAGATAAACAGCAAACTTTTGGGGGATGGTGGGTAAAAGCTTATTGGTGCAGCGCCTTGGCTGTAGTTATACTGAAATAATATTCACTGTTTACTTAAAATTCAAATTTTCTTATATCTGCTCTGATAACCCTGAATTCCATGAAGTAGGAGTGTAGGTTTACAATACAGAATTAACCTTACTTAAAAGAACCCTTGACATTTTGTCTTCTTCTCCTAGAAGGGATTCTCTAGGAAAAGCAGTTTTTTCTTTTTATTTTTATTTAATCTGGGACCTTGAGCCACAATGGAAAGTCTAACATTATGATATTTGAAGAGGGACTTGGGCCACCTGTCATTTTCTCAATCTCCAGAGGGGATAGAAACTAAAGATACCAGCTTGGCCTCTGAGGGACTCAGTCAACTATGGATGTTACTGATTCCTGATGCAATTCTGGACACCAATGTTTGGGGAAGGTTTCCTAAAAGAAAATACTGCACACAGATTGTCACACATCTTTTCCAATAAGAGTTGTCAGTGACACCACAGAAAGAGGACAACTGCAAGGTCCTCCTTTGGAACACTCCTGGACCTTGCAGGATGCATCTCGTTCCTTGACTCCTTTTAATCTCTATCCTTTCCTATAACACACCAAAATTGTATTAATAGTGAGTTACATATGAGTCCTTCTATAAAATTATCAAAGTTGAAGGTGGTCACAGGAACCCCTGAACTGGCAGTTGGTATTAAAAGTAAAGGTGGTATTCTTACCAGGCACAGTGGTGCAGGCCTGAAATCCCAGCAGATCAGGAGGCTGAGGCAGGAGGATCATGAGTTCAAAGCCAGCCTCAGCAACTTAGTAAAACCCTTTCTCTAACTAAAATACCAAAAATGGTTGTAAAAATGGCTCAGTGGTTTAGAATCCTGAGTTCAATCCCTGGTGCACACACACACACACACATACACACACACAAAGGCAATATTCTGAACTATACTTTTTCTTGCTTTTAGGGTAGAGGAGCTGCCTTTCCTGAGTTTAGAATTTGGAACATATTCCGTGTGTTGGGGTTCTCGTATTCCCTGCCCAAATGTTGCTGTGCATGCTTTCTGATCCTGTGCAAGCATCTTCCCCAGATTTATTGAAGAGAACCAGGCCACTGATTTGGCACCTAGGGAAGAGGGGTGGTTGTGGTGACTATGGGGGCCAGAGATGTAATTTGTGTGTGTAGATCTGTAGAATTCTTTCACAGGCCTGAAGAGTAGGGCAAGTGCCATGGGGACTTCCATTTGTACTTTATGCTCTAGGCCTAATAAAAGAGGGTGAGAGTAGCTTCATCCTCTCTTTCCTTGCATTCTTAGGTAATTTGGGGTTGGTCCACCCTTTCCACTTTTCTCTGACTTGGCAAAACAATAACTAGAGACTTTCCCCCACTACCTTACTTAGGTAGGTACATGTATCTCAAAATACATTCTTATTAAGCAAAAAACCAATCTTAGTCTCATCAATCTTAGTCTCATCAATCTTAGTCTCATTTTCAGCTTCTGACTTGGGGATGTCAACTGACCTATATGGAATGTTCTGGATTCTAAGAAGCATGTTATCATAAAATTCACCTCTGGCATAGAAGTTTCTTTGGGGAAGGAGGGAGAGAATATTTCTTATGAAAGTTTACACATTTATAAACTACAAGGTGCATTTGTTTTCAGAAACTTTAAAATATGATAAACATTGTTAAGACTAAAGAAACGTGATGTATTTAGTATCATCACACCTCTCTGTTGCTAGAGCATTTAATCACATCTCCTCTCCTTTGGTCTCCTTAGATCCTCATTAAAACTCTTGCTACAGTATCAAGGTGCACTCAGCTCCCTTAACGTCTTCCACCTTCTTTCTCTCTTCCCTGCACTCCAATTACTGAAATTGGTCTGTGACCTGAGGACTCCAACCCAGTGCAGCCTGATCCTCACTTCTCCCCATCAGCAGGCCTTTCTTTGGCAGAGAGAGGAGCTGTTAGCAGGGCCTACCATGTGTCTGGGATGAGGTTTGGTTTGGGGCAAGGGAAATGAAAGGAAGAAGTGGCTGCTACACAGAGAACGGCTGTGAGGCCTTGTTTCAGATAACCTCCAGGATGAAGAGCGGCAGTCTCATGCCTAAAGATAAGAGTGATAAAGATAAGGGTGAGCAAGTCACTTTACCTTCTGGGCCTTAGTTACCTCCTCTGTAGAGGGGTATTAATGATTTCTACATTATGGGGTTGCTTGACTATTAAATGAAAAAAATATATATATATATACACATACATATATACATACTTATACAGATAGATAGTATAAATGTGTGTATGTGTTTGTGTGTGTGTGTGTAAGACTTTGCCTGGTATCTGGTGCTCATTAATTTTACATGTTATATTAAGTTTGAGCCTAGTTCAGTTCCTAGCAGAGAAGGCAGTCAATGGCAGCTCTAATTATGATTATTGTCAACTCTTCCTCCAAGGTAGCTCTAAGGCAGAGTCCTTCCCAAGTCATTTAGAGGACAGGGAAAATGCAAAGAGGAATGAGTCAGAAATAATGAAGATAGAGTATTTTAGTATAAACAGAGTCTAGGTATCTTTCTAAGGAAAGGTGAGAAAGCTTTGGATGCTTCTGGCTCTTTTTCTCACACAGGTAGAGATGAAGTCCAGAGAACATCCAATGCCTAGCTCTATGTATAAACCCATGGTTAGAAAAGACAGGAAACTGGCAAGTCTTCCTGCTTCTGTTCCACCTCCCCTGCCTTCCCTTGGGGAAGTAACCAAAGTGATCTAAAGCCATAGAAGGGATGTGTCGTCTTCAGAGAACAGAAGAGAGGGAGAAGCAGGTGCTACCTGTGACCTGAGAGGAAAGAGGATGTTATGAAAGCAAGGATATCGGGAAGGAAGTGAAAGGGAAGTAGACAGGGCCACTCCCAGGAAGTAAGAAAAGAGGTATCTGCTGGGAGCCATTAGCCAAGTAGGTATGACAATTTCCTTGCCAGCGTACCCCATGTTGCTTAGAGGAAGGACTCGTGGAAATGGACTTGCCTTGGACATTTGCAGTGACATTGCATGTATGTTCGAGAAAGGTGACCTTGCTCAAGGACCAGGGCGGATCCTGGTTTGGGGCAGATCAGGGTTTAGGGCTCTCCTTGGGTTTAGGGGGGTTCCAGGTTTAAGGTTATTCCTGCTGGGAATAGGGCGTATCCTGCTGCCTGAGTTCCCCTTGAGTTCTCACGGGATTCAGACAGTATTTTTGGGGAGACAGAAGCCCAGTGGGGGTGGATTTGGGCAGAGAACGTGGATTTCCCCAGAACGTGTTTGTAGAGTGCCGGTGTGAGTTCGGGAATAAAGAGTTGCTGTTTGAATCTACAAGGTGTGTGGTGGCTCGTGATTTTGTGCCCAGCCAGACTGCGGCAGGTATCCAGGAAGCCATGCAGACTGGGTGTGATGGTTGAGATATGAGGTGTCCACCAAAAGGTCATGTGTGAGCCAACACAAAAAGTTTTAGAGGTGAAATGTTTGGGTTCTGAGAGCCTTAACCTAACCCGTATGTTAATCCACTGATAGGGATTAACTGGACCATAACTGTGAGCAGATAGGGTGTGGCTGGAGGAGGTGGGTCACTGGGATATGTCTTTGGGATTTATATTTTGCCCTCGTTGAGCAGAGCTCTCTTTCCACTTCCTGGTGCCATGTTCCCAGTTGCTTTCCTCTGCCATGCCCTTCCGCATGATGTTCTCCCTCACCGCCAGCCCAGTGAAAAATCTGACTGAAACACTTGGAGATTCTCAGGAGAGTTCCTGAGCTAAAAGCTTCTGTTATTCTCAAGGAAAAGTGTCATCAAACAGAGAAAATCAGAGGAAAGGTGATGGGGGAGGACAGGATGATAAACTGGAATGTTCTTCTGCCATCATGACCATTTCAAAGAGAATCTAGACAAGTCGCCAGGGATGGGCTGCACTGGCTGAATTCTATAACTTTCCATGAAGGAATCCTGGGAATGTAACCACAATTTGTAATAGTATTTCTGTGGGAAAACTGATGTCTGACTCTCCCATTTTCTCATTTCCCCACTGGCCAAGAAATGAATTTCTAAAATGCAAACCATGCCCAGAAAGGTGATGGTTAAGGCTGTCCTCCTGAGTAGAGAAAGATGTGTTTGTTTTGCTCCAGACAAAAGCAATTGAGGCCTTGGAAGCAGATTAAAGAGGACTCCACATGAATGCTGTATGGAGCAGGCAGGCAGTTGACCCTGGAACATGCAGTGTCCCAGAGAACGTTCCCACATTAAGTTGGATGGAACTCAAAGCACATTTGCTCCAACATTTTCACCTTAGTGGCTCCCTTATTTAGTTCTCTCTATATACTTTTGTTTTATAAGTCTCCCTTCTTCTTTGCATCCATTCACCACTGCTTCCAGGGGAAAAGAAACTGCATCCAGTATAAAGCCATTTGGATTTTTTTCAATTCTGAACTCTTATAGCAAATTGGAATCTACTCAGTCAGGTCTAATTCTCTATGTTTATTCCTCTACAAAATGTAGATTAATGTTTAACAAATTTAAATAATATGTCTTGAAAAATATTGTCAAATTTTTAAGGCCAATGTCTGTCCTATGATTCTGTCCTTCACAGAGCACTGCTCAGTGTAGATTCAAGAATGTCCCTGCAGAGGTACGGTTTGCTCACATGTTCACAGACAGTGATGACTGCTGCCTGATTAATCTTTAACTGCTATCACCACCACCACCATCACAACATATAACCCTGTGTCACCACCCAGAATCACCACTGCCACTAGAGGTTTTGTTCTGCAATTCAGAGTTTATAAGTGATTCCACATACAAAATTTTATTTTATATGCACAACTACATTATCAGGGAGGTATTATTTATTATTCCATTTTGTAGATGATGATAAAAAATATAAGATGACTCTCCTGTGTGACAGATCTACAAGTCAGAATTGTTTTAGGTCCTCCCTGAAGGCACATCTTCATGTTTGTGTGAGCATGAAACAATGAGACTGCTTTCAAACACGTTGAAGTGTTGTTCTGATTATATAACAAACCTCCTAAATTTTTAGTGATATAAAAGACATCCATTTTCTTATACTCCTGATTCTGTTTATTAGGATTTAGGGACAGGGAACAATGGGACTGGCTTGTTTCTGTGACATGATACCTGGAGCTTACCTGGGTGAATCACATTCCTGCAACCACATAGCTGGGGCTTTGGTCCTTTTCCCCATGGCATCTGCTGGGGCTGAAAGTCTGAGATAGTTCTTTCATTAGTATGTGCCTGGCACATAGGCAAGAATGGCTAGAATAGCTAGAAGTGCTCACTGTCACTCTTTCCCCATATGTCCATCTTGGGCTTTTTCAGAGCATCGAGTTTTTAGAGTTGCCAAACTTATTACATGGTGGCTGGCTTCCTCCAAAACAGGGGGTCCCAGCCACAAAGATGGAGTTGCATAAATTCCCATGACCTGGAAGTCACACAATCACTTCCATCACATTCTATTGGCTATATTTGGCCAGAGCAGAGCAGTGTGGATGTATACTATATAGGAGACATCTATGGAGATCAATTATCACAGTTGTTTTAATTGATTATTATCACAAATACGCAATTCCTTTGGTCCTGCTCAAAACATTCCTTGAAAGGAAGAAGAATGTCAACAACAACAAAACAGATCTCTTTTGCAATTGCTAAAGTCAGAATTAATTATCTATAGTTTAAACCTTCAATTGCCCCTTTGCATCACAAGGAGGTATGCTGTGTTAGTAGCTTTTCATTACTATGATCAAAATACCTGACAAGAACAATTTAGAGGAGGAAAAGTATTATTTTGAGCTCACAGTTTCAGAGGTTCAGGCCATGAACTGATTCCATCACTCTGGGCTTGAAGTGAGGAAGAATATCATAGCGGAAATGTGTGGCAAAGAAAAGTTGTTCAGGTCACAGAAGCCAGGAAGGAATGGGGGGGGAGAGAGAGAGAGAGAGAGAGAGAGAGAGAGAGATTTTGAAAAGCCAGGTACAAGATATATTCCCCTAAGGCAGACCCCCAGTGACCTACTTCTGTCAGCCATGTGACGCAGTCCGGCTGCAGCAAAATAACGGGGGGGGGGGGGGGGGGGGGGGGGGGGGTGACTAGGAACTTGTGAAGATTGATACAGCAGGAGTGGGAGCCCTTTATTGTAGGACCAGAGGGGTGTATATACATTACACACAGCTTATCTTAATTAACATAAACTAGATACAGCAGTCAACCAATAAGGAATCTCCACACTCAATGGCTCGCTGGTGTTACTTCACAAACCACTCCCTCTGCAAAATGCCAGGCACCATCTTGACTTGTTTACAGACTCTAACATTTCCCCCTTTTGTTTAATTTAAATAATGACCATAGTGGTTTTTACACAAACACCATAAATAATCTGCTACAAGCAGAAGGGGAGGATACAAAATGCCACAATACCAGAGGTGAGGCAAAGAACCTCACCCCCCCACTGGCACCAAGGCCAAATTTGGGAGCCAACAGAGGTGAGGCAAAGAATCTCACCCCCCCACTGGTGTATAGGCCTATCCACAAGTATGGCTGTGTGCTGGACTGGTAGTCAGTGACGGGTATGATCCAATTGCAGTGGTACCAACCTAAGACAGGAGGTTGACGCCTAGAGGTCAGCTCATCCGATGACAGGTAAGGACCATATGTAGCATTGGACAACCTAACAGGCACAGTCCCTAAGCCACATTGCTTGTTGTTTAATTAAACAGAAGGGGGGAGATGCTGAGAGTCATAGCCAAGTAGGAATGACGAATGGCATTTTTGGTTGAAAGGTGACACCAGCAAGCCATTGAGATGATAATGATTATGTTAAGATGTGCATTCAATTGGAGATTAGACCCCTGCTGTCTGCCTAGGCATGTTACTTTGGAGCTCTCTTGGGACTCCTGGAGAGTTCCCATTGGTTGGGGAAGTGCATAGGAGGGAATTCCGGAGGAGGGTTTTCCTGTTGGGGTGTGGTCCCGGGAGGAGCCTTGTGGCGTTGGGCATTTTTTTCCCCCAGAAGGGTGTGGAGTGTGCTGGTGGAGTTCAGAAATAGTTTGTTCCTGCTTGAGTGGCTCGTGATTTTGTGCCCAGCCAGACTGCAGCAGCCATGTCCTACTTGCCTATAGTTTCCACTTAGTAGTCCATTCAAATTATTAATCCATCAAAAGTGTTAATGCACTGATGAAGTTACAACCCTCATGATCTAGTGATTTCTCTTCTGAACAGTCCTACATGGCCTAACACCTCACATTGGGGAACACCTCACATTCATCCACAACATATGCTTAAATTAATAAGACAAAAGTATATTTCAATTGGCCTTGAAGATCACAGAAATTACAGAATAAACAAGTTCATGTAGAAAAAGGCAGCAATAGCTTTCATGTAACTTAATTTTATTAAGAAAAATAACAGAATAAATAATTTGAGGGGATTTTTGAAATTTTTTATTTTTATTTTTATTTTCTGCAGTCTTGTTTGCTTTTTTTCTTCTCCCCAAATTAAAGTATTTAAAAAGTTGACTTGGAGTCCTAGAAAAAATAATGATCTTCAATTTGCTACATGGATATTTATTGAGCAGCTACTAGATGTCAAGCACAGAGATAGACATTGGATGTATCAGAGGGCAAGTCAGATATGGTATCAGCCCTCATAGAGCTTATTGTGTAGTGAAGAGAACAAAATATGCAAAGAAAATAAAACGTCCCTATTTTTATAAGACCATAAAAGAAAGAATCTGTAGCAAGTTAAGTTGGTATTAAATAATGTAAAATACATGTCATGGAAAGCCTTTTTACTTTAAATCCAAACATTTGGAGAATTGTGATAAAGCATACATAATATAAAATTAGCCATTTTAACTTTGCTAAGTTTGTGATTCAGTGGCATTGAATGCATTTGGAATGTTTGCAACAATCATCACTTCCAGGACTTTCTCATCATCCCAAACAGAATTCTCTATTCCATAAAACAATAATTCTCATTTCCTCCCTCCTTTAAGCCTCTAGTAATCTCTATTCTACTTTCTATGAATTTGCCTATTTTAGGTATTTCATATAAGAATTGTGCAATATTTGTTATCTTATATCTGGCTTAATTAGTATTCAAGATTGATCAATTTTATAGAATGTTATCAGAATTCCATTATTTTTTGTGACTGGATAATATTGTGTGTGTGTGTGTGTGTGTGTGTGTGTTTTCATACACATTGCATGATGATTTGAGTGTATTCTCCAAAACCCATGTGATGGAAACTTAATTTCCATTGCAACAATTTTGGGAGGAATTTAGGTCATGAAGGCTCTGCTTACATGAATGGATTAGTGCTGTTTTATAAAAAGAATTTTTAGGAGTGTATTCACCCTCTTCTGTTTTTAGGCCATGTGAAGACATGCTATTTCTCCTCTCCTGAGGTGTACAATGCAGCAGCACCGTTTTGAAACCAGAGACTGAAACTGCCAGTACTTGGTCTTGGAGTCTATCATACGTGGAATTTGTTGAGTTTCTTGAATTTGTAGGCTTCATATCTTTTAGCCAATTTAGGAATTTTTGGTCATTATTTCTTCAAATGATCTTTGTTTCTTGTTCTCTGTCTTGTAAATTAAAATACTCCTATAATGTGTCAGGATTGGTCCATTTGATGGTATCTTTCGAGTTCCTTCATTATTTTTCTTTCCATTCCTCAGACTTGTAATGTCCAATTTTCTATCTCCAACTTAGGTAATTATTAGTTCTGCCTGTTCACATTTTATGTTGAATCTCTCTAATGAACTTTCTCACTTCTTACATTTTTCATATCCAGAATTTCTATTTGATTCCTTTTCAAAATCTCTTTTTTGATTTTGTCATTTTGTTTATACTTGTTTCTGTGATTTCATTAGACGTTTGCTCATGTTATAAGCATATTTAAGATGGTTGTTATAAAGTCTTTAGCTAGTAAGCGTGGTTTTTTGTTTTCCTCATGGATGGTTTTTGTTAATTTATTCTGTTTTTGGAATAAGCCACTTGCTCTTGATTTTTCCCAAACTATTTTTGAAAAAAAAAATTATTCCATGTTATGTAGGATCACTCATGTCTCTGTGGTCAGTTAATATTTTGACAGAGATTTGAGTACCAGAAACTCTTCCTGTCTTTACAAATTGGATCTGTGCTTAGAAACCTCTTCAGCACTTAGCTAGGCTTCTTATGAGTCAGCAATAATCTTAAAGTAAATGTTTAAGGTCTTCTTAGTTTTTTTTTTGTTTGTTTGTTTTTTTTTTTTTTGGAGCATGCATTTCCTGAATGTGTGTGGCTTTTTAGATTCCTCCATACTCATGAATGCTTTTCAATGTCTTAATTTTCCAAAGAGTCTCACTTCAGTTTTTCTGGACTTAGATGTCCTGTTGTTTGTCTCCACTTGTATTCTTTTGCCTGGATATATGCAGGTAGATAGTCACTTTTCAGTTTTTAAAAGCAATGCCCACTTTTCCTGCCTAAGGTCCAGCTGAATAAAACAGTGATGGTTACCTTGAACCCATATTGTGAATATTTCTCAGAAAAGCTACAGTAGATGTACACAATAATTTAAATTTTGCTCTGCTCCTTCAAGTTTAAAGGTAGGGGACTGTGAAGGAGTACACTGCCTAAAGACCAAAACCTACCATGCCAAAGAGGAAATGGGACAAGGACAAGTAAAAATACCATGAAATTTTCTACCAGTTTGAAGATGTCTTTCTTTCTTTTTTAATTAGATATTGACTTGGTAGCTGTAAACTTTGACTATTTTCCAGAGCTCTGATGAAGTTGGTTCAAACAGTCTCTATTTGGGTTTTTCTCAATGTTCTTTTGGTAATGAGAACACAGAGCTTCCTAGGCACCACTTCATAGACATCACTTGAACAAATCACAGCTCTACTTTTGATGAAGCTATTCTTGCCCACTGCATCTAGACCAGGTATATTCTTAACTACAAAGGTGAATTCCAAAAGTTCAGTCTCAAAACTCACTCCAAAATAAATTCTATAATATTAATAATATGTAGTATTTTGGAATAATAATTCCTCTGATTTACTAACACTTTATTTTTAAAAAAAAAAAAGTAGACACATTTGGGGAGCTAAATATGTCTAAACATTACACAATGCATACACATGTTGAAATATCACATGGCACCCCTTTAATATGTACAATTTTATGTTATGTATCAGTTTTAAAAATTAAATATATAAAAATAAATTAATAAAATAAGTGTAAGCCACCATAGCTTATGGGCATTATCATGATCAACATAGTTTGTTTTTAACTTGCTATTAATTACTTCATAATTATACCACACACACCCATATTAACGTGGAAACTAATTTTAAATACATACAATTAATTTCAAAATCAGTGAATTTCAGATGTTTTTCTTCCATTATTATTCGAGTCTCTTAGGTTATATTTCTCTAAATAAATGAAGATGACCTTATTCCATCCTTACTACACTCTGTCTGGATAGAGCCATATTCTTCCCAACTTTTCTGAAGTAATAAAAATAAATGTTCCTGCAATCCACTGTCCTTAAAATTGTATTTGAAAGATCTTTACCAGAATTTTATGTATGTGGACTTAAAAAAAACTATGGAATTTGATCAAGAAGTTTTCCCTCACTTTGCATTTAATAAAGTATCTTTCTTTCAAGCTATTGTTCAAAGACAAAAAGAAATGGTAAGAAGTGTCAGAGGTCTGGGAAGTGTCCCCCTTTATCTTCTTAGGAAGCTAATTTTCACTGAAGAAGAGAAGGCAAAGATCTAAAGCTATTTATGTTCACAGGGGCACCCCACCAGGCCAGGTGAGACAAAAGCATAGTGAAGGGTAGATTTCTGCAGATTGACTGTGAGGTCAAAAAAGAAGATAAAAATTTTGGCTAGAAGAATATTGTCTCTACTTTCGCACTGTGGAGAATTATGTAGAAATTGATTTCAATACAGAATTCTCTGACATTTTCCCCTATTTTTAACAATGCTGCAAAGTCTAATTCTTGGGGAAGCAGAGTAGGAAAAATACATAATTGTCCTAAATTTCTTTCCCTCACTGGGGCCCTCGAGGTGCTGGTTAATAAAGGGTTCTTCACTTGTGTACCAGCTGGAATCGCTCAGGGCATTTCCAAAGAGTCCACCCACCTCACATTAGTCAGCAGCTTCCTATGAGAGAAACCTTAACTTTACCTCACTGAGGGATTACTCAGCCTTATAAAACACACCATATCCCCCTTCTCAATAGGACATTTAATTAGCCCCCATTGATTCACCAGGCAAAGCAACCAATAAGAATTTTTTGGCTTTTCATTGTGGCCCTAGGTTATCCACCCACTTCTTGGTATTTTGAATTTTTTTTCGTTCAAGCTCTACTCTATGTTTCCACAGTAGAGAGAACAGAAATAAATAAATTCTGCAGGCAACCCAGCAGCACTGTTCAACCAACTGTGAGGTATAAGCTGAACTACCTGCTGGAGAGGTGGAGAGCTAAAGGCGGATCTTTGGCAGAGCAGTGTGTGCAGAGAGCTATATTGGTATCATTGCTCTGGACTGCTTCAGGGAGGCTTCCAGGGAAGCCCTCCTGTTAACCTGAGGTGGCAGCACCTTCCTGCATGCTCCCTAGAGGGTGGTTTTCCTGTTAAGAAGGCTCTATTTTCTATGATTTATAGTCTGAACTAAATTCCAAAGCAAAATTAGGGAAATATGTGCCCATGGGTACACATTGATCTTTGATTTCATTTTACCTGGGCTGTTGGCAATTATCAGACTGATACCTCAATTTTATCATTGAAGGAAAAAAAAAATGCACCTCTAAGTCTTCAGTAGTAAAACACAATGTATGACCCAGTTTCTGTAACAAGGTTGAGACACTGGCTGGACCAAATCCTAAAAAGCCTTTTCTCTCCCTCACTGTCAGTGTTTGTTTCTAAATTCATAAACAGTAGGAATTTATTAACTCTCCACCTCTCTGCTAGTAGATTTCTTAAATTATCTCACTTTATATTTGTAATTACTGTGTGTAGTAGATGTGACTAGTCCTTTTCCTAGTCATTTAGTACATAGCAGGATTTCAATAGACACTTGGTGAAAAAGAAAAGCTAAATGGATGAACAATTGCATTTACAAATAGGTAAAACTAAGTGACTTCTTCATAATCAGAACTGGATTGTGTAAACTGAACATTTTATATATTGAGTAAAAAAAATAGTGGTAATGAGGGGCAATTACATGACACTGACCTAAGCCAGTCTGCTCAAACTCCTGGGGATCAATCCTCTATTGAGTGGAGAACACAGGACTGTACAGTATCCAGATGGTGAGGCTGCCCCCACAATGTGGAAGCTCTGTCTGCAGCTTCCTTTTCCTTATGCATGAGAGGGTGAAGTTGCTTGTATAAACCTTTGAGTCAACAATTCTCAAACCATCTAGAGTGTAGTAAGTATGAGACCCAGTTTTTCTACAACAGCTGCCTTCCTTTGCTTAGGTATGTCTTTCTCCCAGAAACTACTAAAGCCCTTGAGCTAAAACTACTTTAGATATTGCCACTCCTGGAAAAAGATGAGAGAAAAATTGCTGGACTCCCATCTGGGACCCTCCAGTGGGTGAGCTCTCCTTTGGTACTACTTATGGGAAGTGATTGTTCCTTAGAATGTAGTTGTCTGTCAACCATTATCTATTTAGATATTCCTACATACCCCTGAAAGCAGGAATGTTCCAGGAGCAGGAAAACCCTCCAAGGACTCCAGCTTGCTCCTCCTTCTCATTTGGCATTCATCTTTGGACAACTGTCCTGCCAGGGAGATCCTAAGGACAAACTTCTTCCTTTCTACCTTACTTAAGACACACTTGTACAGATTTGCACCCACTGAACAAAAGACACCATTTTGAAAGACACCTTGATCAGAGGCATGTGTTATATTTTTTCTCCAGTCTAGTTCTCCAACCTTTAACCTATGTAAAAGAGAGTAAACCAGCATGAAACTCACAGAGCTCAGTGTCTTAAACATACATTTATTTCAATAACATTTTAGTGCCACCTATTGACAGGGCATTGTGTGCTTGCTATGTCCTGGGACATTATGTTAAAAAGAACTTCACAGTCTCTGCCTTCAATAGATGCATAGTCTGCAAGGATACTTGACAAGAGTCAAGAAAATCCAATTGTATTAGGTGTTGCAAAGAAGAGGGGCAGGTTGTTAGGAACATAACTATATCCCAGTACTTCAAGATGTTTAATTCTCTGAGAGTTAGAATTAAGGCCCTAAGATTTCTTCAATCCAGACCTTTATTTTTATTTCCAGATGCCTAATGAAGACATGAAGAGGACTTCAGGACAAATGGTTGTACTTTCTAATACCAGATGGTCAGCAAGATCTGTCAGTCTTTAGCTACACTAGTATTAGAATAGGTCTCATAACTTTCTGAAACTTGTCCACATGAAAATTAGATCCAGGAGTAAAAACATAAAAAGACAAAACTCAGAGTGACCTGATGGTACCAGCTAGATACTACATGACACTTTTATAAATTAGTGATGGAACAATAATGGGAAGCCATGAACATCAGACCAACTTGTGGTTTTTTTTTTTTATTATCTACAAGTCTCTCATTTTTATTACAAAGTTAAAATCTGGCATATAATTTATACAATACCTATTTGATGTCAATGTCTCCCTGCTTTGTTCTCCAAAATGCATGCCAATAAAACAACTGGACCAAAACAACATATAGCAGAAAGAATGGTAGCTTTGAATTTGGACAAATTCTAACTTCACCCCTTAGTAGTTGTGTACCTTTGAGCCTTTGAAGTGGAGAATAACATTACTCAGCACATCAAAGGTCCCAAATCTATTGTATGGGAAGCACCTCCCACCATTAAGCTATTGGACCTACCCTAGGAGCACATGAGAGCTGGTCTGTACCAAGCTGTCCATCTGCATGAATGAGGTAGAGCAGAAAGCATAACCTCACTGGAGGCCACAGCTGCCAAGCCACTTATGATACCCAACTTTTAATGCAGACAAATGCCATGACAGATCAGTTATTAAATATATAAAATATACTATGCTGTATGAATCTTTGTTTCCCATAGCTTTCTCTTGGATTAAGCTGATTCTTGAAACAGGCTGAGAAAGGGTAAACATAGAAGACTAGCACATGGCATTATAAATGGGTGATATGTGATCTGGAGTGTGGGTTAAATCAGAGAATACAGTGTATAGAAATCCCTTCCTCCCTCCCTCCCTCCCTTCTTTCCTTCCTTCCTTCCTCCCTCAGACAGTGGCTGCATACTGTGTTCCAGAGACAGAATTGAGTGATGGGGAATATAAATGAATAAAAATACTTTCCCTGACCCTTAGGAGCTCTAAAATTTTCTTAGATTTATGTCAACCTTGAAAATGGTAGTATTTTCTTGGATTTCTTGGCCTAAATATGAGATTCTTAAAGTGCATAGAAAAATTGAGCAAATTATTAGAGAGAGATTCCTGTATATAAATATGTTCCAGTTTTCATAGGAATTACCCAGCCTTCTTCTAGTTGTGAGTTCTTAACCATAGAATCATAGTCTGCTCCCCTGACTCCTTAGCTTTCCATCTACAAGGTAATTGAAAATAGTTGTTCCCTACACAGGTGATAGTAGCCATCACCATTAGTGCTTATTCCTTGCTATGGCCCAAGTGTTTCTAAATATGTCCCATGGACACTGTAGGAAAGCTTTCTTCATGTTACTTAGGCAATTAAAATCCCAAATGACATTCATTATACAAAACCAAAGAAACAGGATAAAATGCATTTATTGGTTAAGTAAGAATTGAAGTCCCATAGTAACTGAGGTAGTTCTGTGAGCTATACATCTAAACACAGTGCTTTTAGGAAAATCTGTCTCTTTCCTTCATATTCGTCCTGGTGGGTTTCACAGAGAAGGCAAAATTTCCTGACTTTATTTTAATTTCACCTTATAATTACTCATACCAGTTACTTATGTCACCAGCTTGGTTTCCTTCATTTGTGTTTGTGCTGGGTGTTGACAGGATAACAGCTAACACTGTCATTAGATGGTCAGACGCATGAAAAGAAGTAAGACAAAGTGGGTCCTTTCTCATTATAGCCAAGACATTGAAAGTCAAGAGGGAAAGACACTTTAACTTGACCTGCATAAGACTCTGTTTTCTTTTCTGTAAAATGAGATGAGCAGTCCAAATGGTTAACAAGTGCTCTTCAATAGAACTTTCCTCAATGATAAGAGTGCTCTCTATTTGTGCTGCCCAATATGTAGCCACTAGCCCCATGTGGCATTTGACCAGCTAGTATGAATAAGAAATTAAATTTTTAATTTTATTTGATTTAAATTATTTTTAATTTTAATGTAAATAACCACATGTGGCTAGTGGTTACCATACCTAACTGCATCTGAAGCAATCTCTACAGTCCTACACAACTCCCAAATTCTAGGATTTTAGAACTAGCCTATACATAAGGATTGTTAACTCTGGTTTTCTCCATATCAAAGTCCTTAGAGCATCAAACCCATTTTGTGATCTCAAACACTGAAGTTTCCATTCAACTTCTTATTCAGCTGAAAGATGAGTAAAGGTATATATAAACAGAAAAGCTCCCGGGGGAATGAACGACATCTCAACAGGGCTCTTGTCAGGTGAGCATTCCAGCAGACTCCCAGAATATATTACCCTTGTGAACGATTCTCCTGCTATGAATGCTGAACTATCTAAAATATTGCTGGGAGGCCCTTCCTCCCTGTCTTTTTTGAAGCAGGCCATTTCTTCTGGATCATGAGATACACATATCTACAATGGGATTGCCTATGCCAAACAAGAGATCATGAAGATTTAGGAATTACTGGTTAATAGAACAAATAAAGGTAGCCCAGCCATGTATGGCAAGACCCCCCCCACAAACCAGAGAATATTAAAGAAACAGGTGAAAATTTCCATATTACAGATTAGATCTATGTAGGCGAACACTTAGTCTAGTTTGCTGTCTGGCAAGTATCAATTTGGAGTTTAGTTCTCTATGCTGAGAGGTTGAGACTTTTTACTAACATTATCATCTCTAGAGCTGCTGAGTTCAGTTCAGCTAGAAAGACCAAAGTAGCAAAATATATGTTGATCCCTGTTTTCATGCTGTCCTAAGTAGCAGACCAGCTTTCTCTAACTCTGCTCCAGTCTCAATACCCATCCTAGGAGGCCACTTTGCTCAAGGTATGGTGCATCACCCTGAAGAAACTATCTACAACACAAACTGGGTTAAGTCTACAAATTGTCAGTTTTTCTTCTTTATACCTTTGTCCTTAAATGACTCAGAAAGCTGGGACAGCACAGCTAAGCAGAAAGAATGGAGGCTTTGGATTGACTCTGTTGAATAACCACCTGAAGACCCCCACTGATGTCAATTTGTCCTCCTCTGAGTTCTGAGAAATGCAGAGAATCATGGGAAACAACATAGCCCATTGTGGTGTGCTTGCTTTATTCAATACCAGGGATGCCAGGTGTAGAGAAGCTTCTGAAGTGGTATCAGGCTGAACAAGTGTTGACTCCCAGCTAGAAACTCCTCTGGGGTTTGCACTTTAAGGAGTCAGTCAAGATTAACTTGGAAGGGGGAGGTTCTCTGTATGTGGACACCCAATCATCTCTCTAAAATTCATTGTATTGTTCCTCTCTCCTTGTGTGGTGGCACCCAAATGGTTTTCTTTCTTTCTTTCCACAAATATTTACAGAGCACCTTCTTCCTGTCAGAAACTATTCCAGGAACTGTTTGGGCTGTGAATCAAACAAATCTCTATGGAAATTTTATTTTGATGCAGAGGGTGAGGGTGTGGGAGAGACAGAGGCAACAAACAAGTAAATAAATGTTTAATATGTTGGGCAGTAGAAAGTGCCAGAGAGAAATTCAGCAAAGTGAGGGTGAAAAGGAATGAAGGGTTGTTATTTTTATAAGGTAGCCAGGGTAAAATTCTTTCTGATAAGAAAACACCAGATGGAAGTAAAGGAATGAACCATTTTATTAGATGAGGAGAAAGTATTTGGAGCAGAGGAAATCCTTAGTATAAAGGAAGCAGAAGGGTGCTTGGTGAGTATGAAAAACTGCCACGAGATGATGTCACCAGAGAGATGTGAGCAAGGAAGGGGGAAGGGAGAAGAAGAAGAAACTGGAGAAGAATGTGCTTGCGTGCTTGCATGCATGTGTGTCAGTGTGTGTGCATGTGGGTTTGTGTACATGTGTATGTGTGCATGCGTGTGTATGTGTGTGTTCAGGGTGAGTATATATAGCCTTACAGGCCATTGCAAAGAATTTGACTTTTACTCTTCGAGAGACTGGAAGCTACTGAGAGAATCTAGACTTGGAATTGGCATGACCTAATTTAAGATTCACTCTGCAACTATGTGGGGACAGAGCCAGAATCAGACTGGAGTAGATGAGCAGGGCAGATGAGCAGCAAAGCATTGTCGCAGTCTGGATCTTTTAGAAAGAGGACCTAAAACAGATGCTGTAGCACTCACCTATAATCCTAGCAAATAAGAAGGCTGAGATAGGAGGGATGCAAGCTGGAGGCCAAAGTGGGCAACTTGGGGAGACTCTGACTTAAAAACTTATGAAAAGGGTTGTGGATGTAGCTCAGTGGTAGAGTGTCCCTGGGTTCAATCTTCATTACTGGGAAAAATGTAAATATGAATATATAAATAAAGGCAGACTTAACAGGATTTATTGGTGAATTGGTTGTGAAGTGTGAGAGAAGATTCAAGGTCTGACCTAGAATTATCTTGGAAGTAATTTCTAACGGCCCCAACCTTGTACATCTTAAATGAAGCAATGACTAGAGGTGGCTGGGAAGAAGGTACCCAGACAGACACCTGAGCCTTTTGACCTCTATTTTAGACAGAAAGGAAGGGAGCATCCATCAAGTAAGCCTTTCTGATCCAGCAAGCCACACAGATTTGGGAGTGAAAAAGACTTTGGTAAAAGGTAGGCTGTCAACCACTTATAATCTTCCTTGAGATGTTTACTCATCCCTGGTCTCCAAGTCTTTATCTTATTAGGATTGTTGAAGAATTAAATGAGATAAACAGAGCACCAATCAGAGGTTTGGCATTTACTAGGCAGTCAGTATGCCATACCTATAAAAGCTAATTTTTATTATTTCATATTACAAAAGTAAACAACTAATAAAATCTGAGCAATGAATGCTTTTGTTTTTATATTGGTATCTGTTTATGTTCATAAGAGGCTTAGTTTCACTCTCCTCTCTCTGAGTCTCTGGGGACTGGGAGTTGGAGGAGGTGGAGTGGGGAGTGGTACCCACCAGAACAAGCGATAACTCTCAGATAACACCATTTGTTCTTTTCCTTCACGTTGGTGCAGCTGCAGCCTGGGAGTTCACATCAGAGTCTATCATAAAGTGGCTTTATTAAAAATAATAATAATAAAAAAAGGATCCAGGTTAATTCCAGCTATTGACCCTGTGGGCAGCACTTATATGGGCAAAAGGGGATTCTTTCCAATGCTGGTATTGATTTCCATGTATAACTCCCTCCTCACTGAGTCTTCTCTTCATTGCAGCCAGCATAAAAGTAATCATTCTCTTTATGATCACTCCTTCAAGTCAGCCCCCAAGCCATTTGTAAAAGAAAGAAAAACAGCCAGGAAGGAGAGCCCTGCAGCATAGTGAGGTATCTTCTAGTGTAAGCAGTGCTCTGAGTTAGCTCCAGACCCCAAACCTAAGTGCCCTGAAAACACATGAGATGTGGCAAGAGCAGAAGTGAGCAGAATTCTGAAAAATCCATTGAAGGTGTGTTATGGGGAATGGATTGTTGTGTAACTAAAGGAAGCTTGAAATGGAATCAATGGAATGCTTTCTGTCTCACACACACAGAATCACACACATACATATCAGATTGATCCACTTTTCCTTTCTTTGAATCTATCTCATACCACACAGGGCCTTGCGCTCATGTGTGCTATGATTCAGGCTCTGTCCCCCCAATAGCTGCAGAGTGAATCTTAAATTAGGTCATGCCAATTCCAAGTCTGGACTCTCTCAGCAGCTTCCAGTCTCTCGAACTCCTCAAACTCACTCCTCCACTCCTTCTTTTATAAATTCTGCTGTGCCCTGGGTTTGATTCTCAGCACCACTCTATGTCCAAATTCATCTCAAAACCTTATTCCCTCAGCTAGCACCTACTACTAGTGAAACCTTGAGTATGAGGATGTTCATTCCACTTCCACAGCCAGATATACCCTGTGGGAATATCCAGGCCCCTGAAGGTGACTCATAGCCATAAGGAATTTGTGGTTCTGGGATGGTCAAGAATTATCTAGAATTATGCTATAATACAGTAGCCACACCACAGGGGCCATTGAACACTTGAAATGTGGCTAGAATTAAGATGTGTTGTGAGTGAAAAGTACACATTGGAACTTGAAGACATATTACCAAGAGAAAGAACATAAAATAACAATTTGCATGTTGATTATATTTTTAAGTAATAACATGTTGGATATACAGTTGTTCCTCAGTATTCATGAGTTTATATCTGTGGATTCAACAAACAGTGGATCAAAAATATTCAGGGAAACAATTGGCCTCTGGACTGAACATGTATAGACCTTTCTTGTTATTCTCTAAACAATGCAGTATAACAACTATTTACACAGCATCACATTGTATTAGGTACTATGAAAATAATCTAGATCATGAAAATCAAAAGGATATTAGTAGAATAGAGGAAAGGAACTTGGAAAAGGGAGGAGAGGTTGACAAGGAGAAATACAGGGGAATGATATTGGCCAAATTCTATTGTTATATCGTGTGCATGTATGGATATGTAACAACAAAATCCCACCATTATGTACAATTATAATGCACCAATACAAATGGAAAATATTTTTTAAAAATAAAAGTAATCTAGAGATCATTGAAAGTATATGAGATGATGTGCTCAGGTTATAGGCAATTACTGCACCATTTTATATAAGACTTAAGCATCAGGGATTTGGGTATTCACAGGTGGTTCCTGCAAACTGCCCTCCATGGATACCAAGCATAACTGTATAATTAAACTTAATTTGTGTGTGTGTGTGTGTGTGTGTTTTAACATAGTTACAGGAAATTTAACTCACATTACATTTCTATTGGACAGAGCTGTACTAGATCAGTGGTTCTCAAAATGTGGTGCCAGAACCAGTAGCATCAACATCTTTGAAGGAAATGGAAAAGTGTTAGAAATGCGAATTCTCTCAGGTCCCACCCCAGACATAGTAAATCAGCAGCTGTGAGTCCAGCAATCAGTGTGTGAATCAATAGAATCACCTCCAGGTGATTGTGATGAGAATCACTAGCCTGGAAGAGAAAGGAGGCATTTTCCTTTTCCCTTGGCACCACACCCCTTATACCTGCAGGGAAGGGCCAAGGGCCAGACCCTCTGAAGACTCAGAGGCCCTGCCGCACCCCACACCAAGGGCAGAGCTGCCCTTGGCCCTTCCCTTAGTGCCTGCCTGGAGCTGTTCTCCTGCCTACCAGGAGATGTATTTATTCAACGGGTTCAGTCATCTTGCTAAATAAAATCACTTGCTTAGGCTGGCAAATATTGACTCAAGCTGTTACGCTTTTATGTATTTCAGCAGCTCCCAATGTTGGAGAGCTCAGCAAGCAAACAAGAACAGGTACAGGAAGTTATTGTGGTGTTTGGGGCCCTTGTTTGTTTTTGTGCTGCTGATGCCTGTTGCTTAATGTGTAAGGCTGGTTACTAATGACCTTGTAAAAGAGCGCTCTGAAGTTGGTAAGGCCAAAGGCTTTAATAGAATACAAATGCATGTTACATTTCCACTTGAGGAGTTTATTTTAATTGTGTTTTGAAATATACTGTACCCTAAAGGCCTCTCTTTACCCAGCAATGTACATCCTCAAAATAAAACCCTACAAAGAATGGAATGCATAATGGGGTGCCTAATAATGGGCAGTTTGAATTTAATTTGAAGGAGGGCTATTGCTATCCTTCTGCATAAATTTAAATAGGTCTCTGCAGCTGGGAGGGAGGAATTAAGGGCTGCCTCATGAAAGGCCTTATGGAGCTGTGCATTCACCATTCATGGTTTCAAACAATAGGAAAGTGGTGGAAATTCTTCATAAGCTTTTGCATTTTCTTTAGCTTCTTGGCACAATCCTAATGATGGGGAAAATAATCTTTAAAAAAATTCTGATTCTAAATGGAGTGTTGGAGACCATGTTCGGAAGTATGATAAGAAAGCTTTGGCATGCACAGGGTTGGACAATGGATGGGACAGGCATGGTAGAAGAGTCTGTAGCAGCTGGAGAATTTGAGGAAAGACAAGATGTGCAGGGAGAGGAAAGCCAGGATCCTCAAACTCACTCCTTTACTCCTTCTTTTATAAATTCTGCTCTGCTCATTCTTTCATATCATTTTCTCTTTTCTTCCTTATCTTTTTTCATTCTTGATGATTTCTTCTTCCTTTCTGCCCCTTCCTTCATCCTTTTTTAATTTTTTTTTTTTGCCTTCTGGAACAATGTGAAGACAGAGAATCACTTAAAGGAAAAAGGGAGGGAATTAGCCTCCTAAATAAATCATGCTCACATATCCTCCCTCCCTCACACACTTGTACTTGCAAACACATCTTTACATAACACATATAGTCCCAACAAAGGTACATAAACATATGTATGTGTATGTCAAATGTGTGAGAAATTCTTCAGATGTCAATCTATGGAAAAATAAAAATGAACATTTTTCCAAAATGACACTGACATTGAAAAAGATTTGGTGTTTGGGGGTCTCCTGTTTAAAGTGATCATGTGGGGCTAACCACATCAGGGAATGCTGGGCACTGGCTAGGCAGTACATAAATATCACAGCATTGCTGTTTCTGGGGTGAGAACCAGTCATTTGAAGACATCCTGTTGTTCAACCATCCATTTTACTTGTTCTCTGTCAACACCTTAATGATGTGGTCAAAGCATCAAAATCATAATTAACCTGGTACTTATTTTCATTAAGCCATTCTTTCAATTGTAGATAACTTACACAAAATCTAATCCTTAGTGAACTAATGTTGAAAGCTCTTAGTGTCCATTTATCGCTTTCTTTTTCTGAGTCTGTCTTCCTTGACAATTCAAATGAAACCTAGTGATGAAACAAAGTCATTTCAGTTCACTGACCAGCTAATCTGTTGCTTGGGGATGACCCATGATTTCATTACTGAGAGTTCATTCTTGTACCAAAGCTTCAGATAAAGACTTGGTTCCAAGCCACTGCCCTATTGATTTCCCCCTGACTTTAGATATCAGTCTGTGCTTTCTCACGGCATAATTTTGGAGGGTCCTGGGAATCTAGGACCCAGATAAATTAAACTCTGTGATGCTGAGCTGAGCATTTTGGGCTTTATTCAATTCCTCTCTGGGGTGGAATCATACTTTTTTTTAGTGTGACAATTCTTTAATGCCAGATCTTTTTCTGACAATTCTTTAACCCCAGATCCTTCTATCAAAACAAAACACCAAGTATGATGGTGAGACTCTTAAATAGATTTTGATGCAGGCATTTTGCCTTATGAGTGATAGTTATAGATAAGAAAATAATATTTGCTAAAATTGATTCAGTCATAAAGGTAAGCCAAGAACCATATCCATACAATGTTACGCTGTTAGATCCAGTTTCTTCAAAGTGTCATCTTGGCTATAAACCCATCAGTCCATTCTAATTTGAATGGACTAACTGGATGGTAAGTATATGCAAGGGGCTAAAGGAAGTGGGTCACTGGTTTTGTGCCCTGAAACAGTTCACCTCCCCCTTTCCCTCTTTGCTTCCTTGTTACCATGAATGGAGCAATACTCCTCCACTGCATCCTTCCAACATGATGTTCTGCCTCACCTTGAGTTTAGAGGAATAGAGTCAACACACAGTGGCCTGAACCTCTGAAACCATGATCTCAAAACCTTTTCCTCCTCTAAAAACAAAAACAAACTGCCATCCTAAAGTTTGTTAAATGTGTGCATTCATAGGCCCTGTCCTGAGTTACTAAGAATCTCCAAGAAGGAGTCAACAAATTGTGGGCTCAGATCTAGGACTAGATATGGAAACTAATATTTTGTTCCTGTTATCTTTTCTTTCCCCCTAGAGTTAGTTTTTACTCTAAGTAGATGGACTTTAGTTTATGTCATTTGAGTACAAAATCATATACTTTCATTGTAAAAATGTTCAGATTAAAAGTTTAAATAATAAGTTAAAACCCATCAATCATCTCACTACTTAAAGATAGTGATCAATGCCATCATATATATACATTGTGTATTAAAATAAACAAAACCATTCTGTGAACATCGCTGCTGCCTTCATAGAGCTACAAAATTAATGTCATGAGGGAAGCTGGAGATGGTATGTGTCCTACTCCCTCACTTATATTTAAAAACTAGGTAATAAGATACCTGACAAAGGTCCAGACAATGACCCCAGGTAAATAAACCTAAAAACACCCCTATCAGTCTCTCCATCACATTGTGAATGAAGCTTCAGATTAGCTATGTAAAATGCTAGTGGCTTAGGACAAAACTCTATATAGTTTAAAATTTCAATAAAGCCTAAATAGTGTGGGCAACTAATAAGGCTCATAGCTTTCTCTTGGGGAAGAAAAGAAATAGGTAATGGAGGATAGTGTATGAGACCCACTAAAATTATTTTTCCATCTTCAATGAAGTAGTCTACATAATAACAACCATCTATTAGTCAGTTAGTACTATGAAATATATAATAGAAAGGCAACTTTTTCATCCTTCTATTTGATGTTTTCACATATATTGTCTGAGCATCTATTTTGAGCCAGGCACTACTCCTATAGGACTAGTGTCTTGGTGTTATGGTTTAGAACTTTAATGTCCCCCACAAAACCCATGTGTTGGAAGCATGATCCCTGATTCAGCAAGGCTCAGAGGTGGGGCTTTACCACAGTGATTTGATTGTGAAGGCTGTAATCTCATAGGTGAATTAATCCATTTGATAGGTTCATTTTGTGAACGGACCACAGGGTGATATCTGTGGCTAGAGGAAATAGGTCCCGGGGCATGCCCTTGGGGACTATATTTTGACCCCAGCTTCTTTCCGTCTCTTCTTTCTCTCTCTCTCTCTCTCTCTCTCTCTCTCTCTCTCTCTCTCTCTCTCTCCCTCTCTCTCTCTCTCTCTCTCTTCCTCCCTCCCTCCTTCCTGGCTGCCATGAGCTCAGAAGCTTTCTTTGGCCACACGCTTCTACCATGATGTTCTGTCTTCCCTCAGGCCCAGAGTAATGAAGTCAGCTGACCATGGACTAAACCTCTGAAACTTTTCTGCCTAGAAGTTATTTTTGTCAGGTATAATAGTCACAGTGATGAAAAGCTGATAAGATTTTGTAACATGTAAAATGTACACATTTAGGTGTATCAGTTGACTAAACTTTTACCTTCCTCAAAAATAATCTTAACTTGAGGTGTTCTATGAGGAGCTAGGTTTTTTGAAGCTAAGAAATTATGTGCATCCTCCTTCAAATTTAACTGCATACACTGCATATCATCAAATGAACTTAATGAGAATATTCCATCTCTAGAGCTGCTCAATATTTGGAGATTAGCTTTTAATGAAATATTTTGTTGTCATTGTCCAAATAATCAATGACCTTTCCAATGGTAACCATGTATAAATGCAGGGAAGGAAATCAGTATATTTTTTGAAGGAGAAAAAGGGGTTGGGGGAGAGAGGGAGAGAAAGGCAAGCAGCAAATAAAAGAACAGGAGGGTAGGAAACATTCAACAAAGGGAATTATAAAAATGAAGATCAGTACATGTGTCTTCTAGGAAATCACTTGGTGCTCCTCATAGTAAGGGCATCTAATGCCAGGAAGTGACTTTCAGGGAAAGAGTTTCCCAGAAATGCAACAATCACACAAAAACTTAAAAAGAAAACTTTAAAAGCAGATATTTTCCAGATTATCAGACTCTGTGCCCTCATTTTATTGATGAGTAAAGGGAGGCTCAGAGATGTTACATGCTTCCTCACAAACTAGAACCTGGGTATTCTATTTTGCTCTTTCTACCATTATTTTGCCTATACAGCTTCAGAATGCATGTTCACACTGCTCCTCTTTAGTCAGGACTAACATTATCTTATAACTATGCCCTACCATTACTATAAACAGCCAACCATTATATGGTAGTGATAGTCATGATATCACCTTTTGGTTAGGGTATTTAGTGAAAAATAAATAACATACTCTCCATACATATGGGAAGTTCATTAAATTGAGGCTTGAGAATACAGCAAAATTTGTGGGTGATGTAAAGGGTGGGTATAAGGGAATGTGGGGCTGGGGAAGGTGGGAACATTCTGGAAAGGACAGCTACAGAAGTGCCTTTGACAGAAACTATGGTCAATGTGAGCTTAAAGCAAAAATTGATTGTTAATTTTTTAAAAAAATTTTCATACATCTTGCCTTTCTTCCTTACAATAGAACCTAAGTTTGGGAATCTAACTTTTTCTCAGTTCATAATGTATTGTTAGGACAAGGCAAGGAAAATGGTTTCTAAATATGATATTCCACTAGGAAATGTCTAGACGGCTGTTTTTGCTCTTTTCCTCTTCTCCTTTCCAATCATGCAGGCCCTGAATGTGAGAAAGACTTAAGGCCTTCAAACAATAGGCCAAATAAATGTCTTTCACATTCTGGAAGGAGGAAAAAATGGGTCTCAAGGGCTCAGTAAACCGACTTTAAGTTGTCCTGGAATAGCCACAGTTCTTTTCATCCTCTAGACTCCTCACCGTCCTTGCAGAGTTGTTTCCCTGGCCTTGAAAACATGCTCTGTGACATTGTGGGGCTCTTATGTTTTATGGTGAATTACTGTATCCAATGCAAACCTCCTCCAGAGCTCAGGGAGATCCCAGCAGCAAGGAATATGGAATTGTTCAAATCAGGACTAGATGGGGACTTTGAAGATAGAGTAAACTGTATTTTCTTGTTGACAAAATACTCTGAAGCTTTTGTTGTACATTTCCATAAAAGACTTCCCAGGCACAAATCAATATGGCAGCACCAACTCCACAAGAATAAGAAACGATAAGTATAGTTTTCAGCACCCCATAACCACTCATTACATTTATTTCCCAGTTTTCTTTGTTATTCCTTTCCTGTTCAAATCCGAGCCAGCACATTTTTGGCTTCCCAGCGGAAGCAGGAGGCACTGCCAATCAGCAGGAAATATAATACAGATAAGATTCATATAAACTCTTTGAACTGGTAAAATAGCTGGATGGGAAATGGATGTTAAATTGTTTACATTTGGCACGAGAAGAAAACATTCCATTTTTAAATTCAAAGCCTCTGCACCTTTGTAAATGAAAACAAATCACATGGGTCATGTAGTGTTCCACTCTGTAAAAGCCATCAGGAGATGGATAAAAGCTTTTGTAAATCACTAACTTTATCTGGGACTTGCTCAAAAGAGTCAGTCCCCAGATTAAAATGATGTAGCCCTTGTCCCAAGTCTTTAGAAAAACTGCACATCAACAATTGGCTTCCAGAATACTCTGAGGAGTGCTCTACAAACAGTGGCAAGTGGCTTGCAGGGGGTTCAGAAAACTTTAAGAAAAATGCCTATGAATTCTTAGTATTCAACTTAGATCTTTCAAAAACCTTATGAAGGTGAGAGAGCATGAAGGATTAAAAGTTATGGTCTGAAGACAGCATTGTGAAAGAGCTTTCATCTTGGCAAACATTGGTGCAGCAAGCTAAGTTCAAGTGATAAAATTGGTTTGTGAAAATAAAAAGTAATTTTTAAAAATGGTCTGTGAATTCCATGAAATAACCAAGTAGCTTATCCCACAGGATGATAAATTCCCATATTGTCTAAATGTTCACCTATCTTGGCTAGTTGCTCTTATTTCATGAAACATAGTCTAAACTCTAAATGATGTAAAAATTGCTCAGAATGTGTTTAAAGTTAAGTAAAATTAATTATCCAGCTGAATTAGAAACAGCTGGCTGGGTAGTAAGCCCTCTGCCATAGGTGGGATATAGAGCCTGGCATACCTTATCACAGTGGCCCCTCATGAAATCAATCTAAGTTATTGTGTCATAATCAAATATATCATAGAGTCAACCACATGGACCAATGAAAGGGGACAGCAGTATCATGGTTGTTGCAATTACATATCAGCCTGCATTGCACATGGAAAAACCATCTGGTTTTTGATTATTAGAACTATGCAGGCTTCAGAATGAGGCAGATAGGAGGATTCTGTGCAACTCTGCATCCTTTTGGATGTGACCCTTAGAAACTCTTCTGGGAGGGGTTTCTTCCTTTCATTCATTCCATAGGGAAAATCCTGACCTGCCATCAGGAATGTAAAATGAAATCAAATGAAGATAGCTCTCTTCATGCACGTTGACATCTCATTTATATCCAAGCAATTTCATGATTTGTGAATCAGGAGATATTTTCCTTAAAACTCTGGCATAGGTCCAGGTTCCTGAGATTTCAAAATGGTGGAGCTAACACAGGCAGGGGAGAGGAATAAGAACACTGAAGAGCTTCCTTTGTAGACATTCTCCTTCTAGGCTGGATCTGAGTTCTCATTTTCGGAAGATGATTCATTGGAAAGATGGTGCCCAGTTCCCCAGGCTCTACTTGGTTTTGTAGTTACTCCAAAATGGAAGTTTCAGACCAGACACTTGTCTCTGCCTGCCACCTATTGATTTTCTTTTAGCCAGCACCTCACAGATTTCAAGCAAGTATTTAACAGAAGCAAAGTCAAGGACTCAGGACATAGCTTACTCTCCGGCATTCTGAGTGTTGCTAAAAAGACACTTTGGAATCAGTAAACTTAACATGGAAATTCCTTTTTTTTTTCTATGCCTGTGAATGCATAGAAAGTGAGAATCATTTTCTTTCAAGTGTTCTTTGTCACCTTCAGGTTTTCTAATACTACCAAAGAGTAGTGCTATCTGTTGCTGTCATAAGGAAAAAAATTATCAAGCCAAGCATTGCATTAAAAGAACAATAATATGAATGCCTAAATTAGACAGCACCAATAGGACATCATTTTAAATATTCACAGAAGTTATAATATACTCCTAAACTAACACTTTTGTTCAATACTTGAACAAATTTTATACCTGAATTGAGTACAACCTCTTATTAGTGCCAGTTATTTGTATGCACAGCACATGAACAAAAGTAATAAACAAAGTGAACTTCTGCTATTGAAATTTGACACAAAGGAATCACCCGATATGTTGGGGAGATGTAGATGCTCTAAACAGCTTATTTTTGCACTGACGAACAAATGAAACCATACTTCCATCAAGGCTTGGAAGAAATAAAGCAATAAAAACAAGAATCATGGAAATAAGGATTTGGGGCTTAGCAAATATCAGCCTGCAAAATGTTGATAATGTGGTTGGGTAAATGGATAAAGTAGATCCCACCCAGAATTTGCAGAGGGCTCACTCAGGAGGAATAGCAACACGTAAACACTTGGGATTTTAATTAAACTATTAAAAACAAAACCCAGGTGTCAGTTTGAAAATTCATTAACAATAATGCATTTGGGATCCCCAGTGTTAATGTAATCAAACCCAATATTGGGAAATGGTGACTCATGGAGGGTCCAAACAATATGCAGTAAACTCTTTTCTTACCCAGTTATTTTATTGAAAGAGAGGCTGTTTTCCAGTGATAGACATTTAGAACATTTGGTGATGGAATGAACAGAAAATTATCACAGCATAACTGTACTAATGATACTTGGCATTGAGTTTAATAAAGGTGACTGGGTAACAGGTGTTTTTCTGATGAGGTGATGGCTTCTACAAATCAGACAAAATGTGCTGAGGTTGGCTTTGTAGGCTTTTCCTGGTAATTTGAGTTTATAGCCAGAATTAGAGCAATAGCCCTTTATAAATTTGATCTGATTTGAATCTTGCTGTATGATGTTGCTTCTGAAGTTTGTTATCAGAGTCTTTTCTTCTTTAAAGTTCATCCCTCCAGGATAGCCATTGACTGTCTTAGTTTAGAATCCATCAGAAGCAGACCCTGAGGCAAGGATATGAAAACAAGTAGAGAATTTGAAAGGCAGTCTCAGATAGGTTAGACAGATTTTATAAAGAAAAATGTAAAAGTTCAGATATACTTTCAGATAAACTAAAAATAAATTAGTGTAAGTTACAGTCTATACGATATATCAGACATGTAATAAAAATAATAATTTGTTATTTATGTAAAATTAAAATTTAGTTGGGCATTCTGCATCTTAACTGACAATCCCAATTCTAGGAAGCTAAGAGAATGGGGGTGAGGCAGACAAGGGAAGGAGACCAGTGCAGGGTGAATTAATGAACAAGTTACTGCTGTAACAACTGTAGCCTTTGGGGACTTTAGAAAACTGAACAGAACATTTGTCCTATCTTGGGACAAAGAAAGTTGAGAACATGTATCCACTCTCTCCTTCCACCATTTGTTAATTGCTAAGCCTGCCGGTGTGAGCCTTCCCATCCATTCTGTTTGCCCCACGTAAGGTAAGGCAGGGGCAGGGAGCACATTCCTGCAGTCACAAAAAAACTCCAGGCAGTTTCAGTGCTTATTGGTACTTGCCTATCAGTAGATGTGGGCAAAACCCTAACAATTCCTTGTTTGAAGACTTTGAGTAAGTTATGTTACTCCATTTTGTCTAAAGTCTCAATTCTTCACACTTCTTGCTAGAGGCTCTCTTTTTAGGATGGTGAGTCACTGATATCTTCACTAGGAGAATCTGCTCATTTTCCTAGATTAGGGAAGAGATTTGAGATTGGTGTTTACTTGGTTCCCTAGACTATCATTTCTTCAGTATCTTTTTACAAATTTGCATTTCATCCCTCTTGTCAGTTTATTAGCAAGCCTAGCACATTGTTCATAGTTCCACCCTGACTCACACACTAAATTCCTCCTGGGCAACACCTGTGTGGATGACTCCCCTGATACCCAGAGAGACCTTTGCCTCTACTTCACTCCAGCCATCTGTCCTCTTAGACACAGCCCACATTGTCATCATGTGGAACTGTTCCTCTACCAACAGTAAATTTCATGCAGCACCCCCCCAATTTTACTGTTTCCTGATTAGTCACTCTAAAGACTTATTCTTTGCCCCACTGAGACTTCTAATACCTTGAACCCTGCTGTTAGCCACACCCAGGCTTCACTGCTTTTTCCACCCAAGAGTGACAACACGGTTTACATCGTCAAACTGACTCTTGTGATTTTTCTAACCCTCAATTCTAATGCCTCACCCTCAGCCATTCATCTTTCCATCTCCTCTGGGTCTTTGCTTAGGCAATTAAGTCCTTCCAAACAGCATCAGAACTCTTGAAAATTGTGACTCTAAAAATTTGTGATCTTTACTCTTAACATCTTAATCCTCAGTACCTCTTGCAATCATATATTTCCTGAATGTGCTCTCCCTGGCCCCAGACCCTGTATTTCCAACAACTATGTCAAATTTTTTTTTTTTTACTTTCCTCTAATTTCCCTCACTCAATCCTCCCTATCTGTACTCTCCCTCCTCAACTCTACTTCCTCACTCTTAGGATATAATTTTACCCTTCGCCTCCTGTTTCACAAAGAAATAGGAGCCATTGGGATGAAAATTTTCAGATTGTTGCCACTTAAATCTCAAATTTTCCACACTTACCTTTTTATAATTTTTTCTTGTCAAATACAAATGGAAGCAGGATTTCTACTTCTTTTTATAACTAAACCCTTGATAAATGGCATGGAATCCATTAACACCCATCTTTCCTGGGATCTCAATTACACCTTTTTACTTTTCTGAAACCTCTTCTTATTTACTAGCCTATATCCATCAACTTTTTTCGGGGGTGGATTGGGGGGTATTCTTTGGCCAGTATTTCTCAAATACAGTTTCTGCCTCTGCTAACCAAATGCAATGGCCTTTATCTATAGTCACCAATGAAATCTTAGGTAGTACATAAAGTATGTACTTTTCAGTGTTATCGTACTTGAATTCTCTGAGATATTTGAATGGCTGATCACCTCCTACTTCTTGAACTATTCACTTCCCTTGACTGTCTTGAGCCTCTTTAGCTGTACTTTCTCAATAATCCAGGGTTTCCTAAATCTGTACTTTCCCTTTAATTCTCAATCCTAGACACTTTCTCAGCTTGTATTTTCCTTTCCTAGATATCTTCCATGGTTTTAATTCTTATCTATCAAAATACTCTTCCAAGATTGTAATTATTTAATAGATTGATAACTTTTAGTTCTTCTCTGAAAGAATTTTTCATTTGTCCATATCTCAAGGACAATCCCAAATTAGTATACCCCAAATAGATTAATCATCTGTCCTCTAGCCCTGTCTTTCCTCCTACATTATTTGCACAATGAAAAATCACTACCTTCCACCTAACTGCCCTGTAATATTTGGGTCCCATCTTTAACTAATCTTTCTTCCTCCTTCTCCTTCCCCATCTTATTGTTTTTGTTAGCCAGATTTTTGGTGATGTGACAAATATCTGTTGAAACCAACTTAGAGGAGGAAAAAAATAATTGTTCTTATATAGTTTTAGTCCAGGTCACCTGGCTCTGAGGCAGAAACATCATGGTGACAAGACATGGCAGAGGAAAGCTGCTCAGCTCATGGTAGCTAAGAAGCAGAAAGAGACTCAGAGAAAGAGACTGGAGACTAGAAATATCCCTCTAAGGCATTCCCCCAGAGACCTACTTCTTCCAACTAGGCCCCATCTCCTATGGTTTCCATCACTTCCCTCTAATGTCATACAATTATTAATACACCAATGGATAGATCCTCTGATGAAGTCAGCAGCACCTTCATGATCCAATGACTCCTCCAAAGTTCTACTTCTGAACGTTGCTGCATTCATGCCTTAAACACATGAGTCTTTGGGGGTCATTCCAACCCCAAACCAAAACATCATTAAATATTATTATCTCCTATCAATTTAGATTATGAATATCACTTAAAGTTTGCATAGTTTGTCAACACAATTGCTTTAGTTATAGTCCAACCTTATCACTAAAATGCTTCCCTTCCTGTGGTCTTGATCCCCTGTAACAGTGGTCCACATTATGCTTTGAATGTAGCCCTTGATGCTCTGCCACTGCAACTTATTTTTGAAATGGATATGTTTCTTTCTCTTCCTCTATCTCTGCTTCTCCCTAACATATCCCCCCTAATATTGGGGAAAACCAGACCTTTCTTCCCCATTTTAGACAGATTTATCTGTTCTTGAGCACACACCCACCCTAAAAACAAAGTAATTCAGACTTTGGGGATGGCACCAGAAGATCTCAGAGATGACTATCTCCCAAATTAATACGTAAATTACAACTCCAACCGAGAACACATGGAATGTAGCCTTTGAATCCCCTCTTTAGAAGGCTCCTGTTCCTGCTGATGGGCAGAATCATAGCCTCTGGGACAGGTGTCCCCTGTGTTTCTTCCACACAGGCCAACCATTTCCTCTTGTTGGTCCCACTGCTTGCATCAATCTCTGTCCATCACCCCTTCCAGTTGCTTTGTTCATTTTCTTTGGGAAGCTCTGTCTATGGTTCTCTGTTCCCACACTGACCACTTTATGAGTTAGGGATCCCATGGCCCCCATACCCTTATATAAACTTCTAGCCTTGCCCTAAGTTTACTGTAACAAGAAAGTCACCTACCACCTCTAGCCATAAAACCTAGGACAAAAGAACTAACAGGTCTAATTGGTTCATAGTTGTCTCCATCAGAACTCAGTAAGTATTCTAAAAGTGTCTGTTGAATAAGTGAGTAAAAATGAACTAAAATGAATTAGCTTTGTATAAGATTCCTGTGCTCCTTAAAGACAGACATTTTTGTTTTCAAGCATTGGATTTCAGTAAGGATCACTGAGTCTCAGAGATCATGAATACCATAGGTAATCTTTTTAAAGTGACAGTGAAATGAATGTTTAATTCATTGAGTTTAGTCAATAAGATGGCCAATTAACAAAAACTGGCCCTGTTTATTTGATACATTTGAAAGGTAAATTCTATATAAATGAAGAGATCCTACAGCATTATATAAACTCCATCTGTGTTAATGCTTAGGGGGAATTTTCAGCATCAAAAAGATTAAGAATTCTCAGTGAAGAAGAAATAATACTGTTAAAATAAGCATCCATATTTTAGCAGTCCTTTCTTGCTGGATTTCTTCTATCAGTCTTACAAAACCTGGAGATTGCTATTAATAATGATTTGGGTACATTATTGTTTCTTAATGTACATCAATTTCAAAATGCAATATTACTTTCTGAACATCACCTTCTTCTTTCTATGTAAGAAAGTTCAACAAAAATCTCAATTCCTATTTTTAAATTTCAGTGAAAGACAAAAAATGACTTTTCCTTCTTCTTTGAAGATATGAGTATTATTTCAGTTCTTAGACAGTAAAAGAAATCAGCATATTTTAGTGATTTTATTTCTCATTGAATAAATTCATTCATAATTTCTCACAGAAATTTCGGACCTAAAAGATCAGTTAAACCTCAATGCAGAAGTTTGTTTTGTTGGGTACCCTATGATTTCATTAGCAGTTATAAATCTCATAGTTGATTTTATCTTGAAATAGCCTAAAAATGGTTATATTCAATCCAAAAATTGCAAAGATCAAAAGAATTTGTATAACAGCAAAACATTTTAGTACCTAAGATCAAGTATAGACTCAAAATACATCTAATTATCTACAAGACGATTTTAGCATTTGCCTCAGTGGATCTTGTGTATGATCAAAATTTCATATATTCTCTTTCCTCTGTGAAATCCCAAAGCACTGCCATTATAACACCCTCTCACTTATAAATGCTAATGGGGATGTTAGATCACCAGAGATAAAAGGAATTTGACAATATTTGATGAATATTACTCAAAACACTTTTATTCTCATTCGTTCATGGGATTACATACTCCTCTATTGCTCTTCCTGCATCTCACCTTCTCTGACCTCCCACCTTCAATCCACCTTCTTCTAGTTTGGGGTATAATAAGTAGGAATGCAATCCTGTGGTAAGCTCATTGGTGAGATAATAATACATTGTATATTACTATTACTGACTCAGTGAATCAGATCATGGTGGGAAAATCATCTAGAGTCACATCTAGAGTTACAATGAACAGGCAAAGCCCAGATAATGAAGAGCTAAAAGAAATAGCTTTAAAAAAAAAAAAAAAACATTTTTTACCCCTGTAAAAATGCCTCCATATATTGAAGGGCTTAAAAACTTTCCAAAATATTCTTATAAAATAAAGATTTTTAAAAATGGGGAAATGCAGATCAAAAAATAGGAAGGGGATCTAACACTTGGGATAAGTAATTCAGCACTGCTTTTAGCTCTGAGCTCCCTGGAAACTAAAGAAAAAAGGAAAAACCAATGTGTCATTATGATTCTCATTATTTGAAGTTTTTAAAAATGCCAGATGTTTTGAGAGTTGTGTTCATGGCAGTGAATTCTGAAAGGAAACATGTCAATAAAGATTATAGATTCTTACAAAAGGGACATTAATGACAGTAGAAAATGCCTTCTCAAAGCTATAAGCATGAAAAATATTCTTGAATTGGTTATATTTAAAACTTTTTTTTTAATTGGAAGATTAAGTCATGTGCAGAATCAGAATTAAAATGAAGACTTTGTACTTAGTTCCCGTCTACTGTATGGTGGTCCAAAACAACACCAACAGAGATTTTAATGGAGGTATTGGGGTGCTATCTATCACTTCAACATACTGCTTTAGTCCATAAAATTCCTGGAGATAGAGCTATCTTTATGAGCCATCACACAGTTTTAGTAGGACATTTGAGGTTGGACTAAGTCCATGTTTGGCTGCTTATATTAAATTGTCATTTCAAAATTGGGTGTATTTCAACATGGCTGGCATGAAACACACTCATCCTTGCTATCACCAAGCCAATGGACCCAGACCTATCTCTGCATTTACAGTGTCACACTCACCCCATCGTTCACCCATAGTTAATGGCACTAAAGCTGCATCCGTGGAAAAATGAGGACCTGAGGTATTCAGCCACTATATTCAATATTCAGAAATTCTATAAACTTAAACGCATCTTTATTCAAGGCAATTTTCCCCACAGAATACTTTTGTTTATTTTGACCTTTTACATTTTCATGTTGGTTATATAGTTTAGGCTGGAATAGGGTAGAAGTTTCAGGATGCCATGAGAAAGGCAAAGACAGAAACCAGAAAATATTAAAAACCTCAAGAGAGAAACTTTGTGCCACATCTCCCCTGAAATTTCAAAGGCTGACATGAGCCAGACTTAACTCATTTGACTGGTAGAGCTGTAAACTGCTTTGTTTAGCAGATACTTGGTGGTTGCTGATGACTAGCCTGCCATTAGCCTCTGACCCTCCAGCTCCTTGCAAGCAGGTCTCCTTTTTAATCTATATGATACTTCCAGTTCTGTTGGCAACTGACAGCCTCAATAGTTGCATATCTAATTATGAGCCAGTGTAGCTGAAGCCAAAGTCTACCATAGCCATTCATGCTCTTGTTAGTATAGAATGAGTGGACATCTTCAAAATGAAGTAACAGAAACAATTTTGTTTAAATAACAGTTGATGTGACTAGCAATAATAAGCAAAGATGCTTCTCTCATCCACTTTCAATTTTCAGTTCATGTGTGATGGCAAATATCTGCATTTCCAGCTAGTTTGCATCTTTATGGGGCTAGTAAAAAATTTTCTTTCAAGGACCTTCTGTCAGTTCCACATGAAACTGGACAAAATGCAAACTCACCATTCTTCCTGGAACCCAGTTCCACCTTATTTGCTGTTCTCCTTTTTTATTCTCCAAAGAAATAAATCATTGTCTTCAGACCTGGATGAATTCCCTCTCCATCCTACTTCTTCTGCAGTTCTTGGGTAAGATAGTTCCTTATTAACATAGCAAGGAACATCTAAGCTACTTTTCAGTTGGGGCAAAGTTTTCTTCAATATCCAGTAGTACCAGAGAAGTACACCTAGTATCACCAACAACTTTATGTTCTGCTTCCACTGTGTTTCCCCAACCCAACCATATAATTAAGAATAAAAACAGTACTAACTACTAAAATAGCTACTGTACAAAAATTCCTGTAGTTTTTTTTTCTGTGATTACTTCTGTATACTTTTAAACATTAAATTTCCACTTGTTTCTTCCTTGTCTTCCTTTCTTTCAAGCTTCTCCAGATTTTCAGATATCATAAGAAAACATTTCAACTGCCTTTGGGATATTCCCATTGGCAGTACCAATGTTGCTTAATGCTGGGCCTCCACAATTATCTGTGAACTCACAGCTGAATTCTAGACTTCTCTGCTCACAGAATCTTTTTGTTTGATGCTGCTTAGTCAGCAGGTCTGGGTTATAATCTGAGTCCATTCCAAATTTTCTGACTTTGGCCATTCCTTGGGGCATGCTATATCCTTCCTCATGTCTGAGCCCACCTGATCTCTGCCTGCTTGCTGCAGCCTTGCTGTTACCTTGCTCTGGTCTGCAGTGCCCAGGCTCATTTCCATTCTGAATTATTTTCCTAGACACTAGCTCATTTCTGACTGAGCTCTTGGGCCTTTCCAGAACTCTCTAGTCCTGGCCCATGCCTCTTCCTCTCAATGGCCCCTTGATCCTTCAGTTTTCTACTCTGGTTCCCATCTGACAATCACCACTGCCTGACACCTCCTGACAACCTTACCTGAAACCTAGTCATTATACTTGATATTATTCCTAATGCTCTTGGCTTCTCTTAATATTATTAGAGATCACTGTTCTCATCTGAGACTGTTGTTGTAATTACATTAGTGTTATCCAGGCCTTTTTCAGTCCTGACAATTTTCAATACATCAGGGACATAATTACCAGATTAATCTTTTGGAAAATACTACTTTAATTATAAGAATCCACAACTCAAGTACATGCCTACATTCCTTTCTGTTGACAAAATAAATTCAAAACTCAAAACATAGCATTTTTAGAAATTGGCCTGAATTTATTTTTCCAACCAATATTTACCTGTACTATTTACCTTACTTAGCTGGTCAATATATCATCCCCAAAATATAGTTCATGCATCTATACTACTCAACTTTCTCATTTTTCTCATCTTTTAAAAAATACTTCAAGCCACAAATAGGATGGTTTGGAGTAAGCTACATAACCCCTTCAGAGTGCTAGAGCAGTGTAAGAGGAAGTTTTATGAGACAAGATGATCCCTGGAATTCTTTCCACCATCAAAGTCTGATTCAGAGTATTCTATCCTTATCTATATACTACAAGTCTTCAAGTTGTCCCTGAGGCCAACTGTATCTGCTTCCACCTACAGTAAGCACCTTTTCCTCTAACAGTATTTTGCTCATTCTCTCTATTGTACATTTGGCCTATTAACAGATGACCTCTTATATTCTGGTTCAGCTTGACATGTGTCTATATTTTCTCTCTAATTTCTGAATCATGGGACCTAGGTATTCCATCATCACATTATAGTTGTGAGTGCCCAATCGTTATCCATTGACAGATGTTGAGTGAATCAAATCATTAGTGAAAGTTGCTGGAAAAATAGATTAGAAATATAGGTATCACAAGGGGACTCGTTAAATGTACTCTCACTGGTCTAATTGCATTTAATTAAGTCCCTTGGGGAATAATTGCCCCTTAGGCCATGTCACCCAAGGTCAATGTGACTCATTTTAATCAGAACTTCTCCTAAGGGTGATGGAGCAATTATACAGCATTTTGGACTTACATCTATGATTTGGTTGAGGCATCATTTTAATTTCGTGTCTGAAATATCAGGATTTTTAAGTATAAGAAAAAGACTTTAAATTAGGCTAAAGAATAGTAATTAAGATCTGCTTACACAATCGTTCCAGATTTCCTCACAGTTTCTGTCCTTTTGCTATGGGCTTTCTTCTCAGAAGCCTTGGACTCAGGTCAGATGGCATGACCTTGGGAAAACTAGGGGTGAGATGTAGCTGAAGGTTAAAGTCATGCAGTTTTTAATAGGCATGTTTTGTCCAAGAATATAAAGCAAAATGAAATATCCGGTGGTACCTTTGAGTCATTGCAATGATATTGGTTTCTGAACATATTAACCAAGAAGCTCATAAGTGTAACAGATTGGTAGTTATCTAGGTTTTACTTTTGGGGCCTTTTTTAAAATTATTACAATCATGGGTAGTGTCTTGAATCCACAGGCATCTGCTTTTCGATGCCGAGTATATGTATTTCATAATCAAATAAAATGATTGCAGAAATTACGGTGCTACCCATCCATTTTGTCCCTCAAGTTTTGGGGAAATGATTAGGTCTGTTTAAAGATTTCTCATAGGTATGTATTATTCACTCGGGGGGGGGGGAGGAAATATATATATATATATTATAATATATATAATATATATATTAATAGTATGTGGAATTAATATATATATATATATATATATATAGAGAGAGAGAGAGAGAGAGAGAGAGAAAGAGGGAAGTGAATTCTATTATTCCTTTCTAATTATTTCAAAGAAGCACTACATGGGCCCACTCAATTATTAAAAAAAAAATAAAAACTGAATAATTTTGGAAACCAGAAATATTATTTATTTTTATTTTAGACTAGATCGGGAAGAGGGTGTTTGAATGGTGACACATAGTTTGGGAAAATAGATATTTAGGAAAAGGAAAGGAGATTCATGGGACCCAGGATGGCATCTGGGCCTTGATCCCAGTCCTACTCTTAATGTGGTCTGTGACCTTGAGCTCATCATTTGATGTCTGGTACCTTAATTTCCCCAATGGTAAAATGGTAATAATAACTATTCTTTCTGCTTTTATTAGGTTTTCAGAATGGTTATTTGAGATATTTTTTAAAAGACAAAATAATTAAATTACTATACATGTTTGACCTATTAACATTCTTTTTTTAAAATTTTTATTGTTGGTTGTTCAAAACATTACATAGTTCTTGACATATCATATTTCACACTTTGATTCAAGTGGGTCATGAACTCCCATTTTTACCCTGTATACAGATTGCAGCATCACATTGGTTACACATCCACTGTTTTACATATTGCTATACTATTGTCTGTTGTATTCTGCTGCCTTTTCTATCCTCTACTATCCCCCATCCCCTCCCCTCCCATCTTCTCTCTCTACCCCATCTACTGTAATTCATTTCTCCCCCTTGTTTTTTTTTCCCCTTTCCCCTCACTTCCTCTTGTAAACATTCATTCTTGAAGGTAGCATTGAGAACTGTCCTTTGAGCCATTTGAAAATAGGCTTATCCCAATCTCATTTTCATCTACTCAGGATCAAAATGTCATCATTTGACATATAAAGATAATGATAACTAGCAGCTGTAAGGGCAGTATTGAGTCACTGGCTGGTGATTCCATAATTTGTACTGTCAAATATATATATATATATATATATATATATATATATATATATATATATATAAAGGTTCCAACATATGCTGAACACTTATAAAAAAAGATGTAATATATGAAATTCACTTCCTTTCCTCAAGGACTATACGTTTTTATTGAAGATAAAACGTCTGATCATTCAGCTTCATTGATGGTGCCTTCATACTGTTCATGGAATAGGAATAATTCAATTCATTACCAAAAACTGATATTTTCTATGTGCAATTACTATCTATACACATAATGAAAATAAACAACAAAATAACAATGAAGAATTAGTTGAGTTTTCAGGTTTGGAATAAAATCTGGAAAAGACCAGGACATAGCAGTAAACCAGAAGTAAATTTAGGGTCTGAATCAAGCTAAGGATAGCTTTAAAGAGCATCTATTGGTTTTGAATAGTAATGATCTGATTGGTACTATAGTTCAGTCTAGAGAAAGCTGAGGAAAAAATTAATAACTCTGTCACTGTTTGTCTGTGTGATTCTGGCAAGTCAGATTTGTTGGTCGGGCTAGGGGAAATGAAGTATCCCTTTTGTAAATGTAGGGACTTGGAATAGATGGTTTCCAAGAGTCATTTTGGGATCTTCTGTGCTTTGTGATAGGTATGTGGAATTAATATGTTAAATAAAACCATATCCATAAATATGACCTACCAGCCATTGCTCATCATTCCTCCTTCCTTTCTGAATTGCCCCCAACAACAAATCTCTTTATTTATACCATATACTCCCTTAAAATCACCTACTTGAATCTTCACATGTGAAGAATTATGTGCTACAATTAGATACTCAGCATATACTAACATTTAATATTGTCCCTTTTAAAAACTGTTTTCCCTATTTTTTCAGGATTTCTGAATGAGCAATGATGAGCATATAAGAAAGATGCCATTCCTATAGAAGATATGCTTCTCATCATTTCAGAGAAGAGCCCCTTTGCATTGAAAGAATAAAGAGGGAAGAGATGGGGAAGAAATGGTCCTCAGTAATACACACAGATTGTTTGCCATCTTGTCTTCCCTCATGTACCATGTAACCATGGGCAAATTATACAGTCTCTCAGAAACATTTTTATTCCACTTGTCAAACTGAAATCCACTTCTTATCTCATTTGAATAACACTTCAAGGCAGGGGGCAATTGATAGAGAAATAGGAATAGGGATAACAAAAGTAAATGTGCATTTGAATTTATCAGTTTAGCCATCTTCAAAACCATAGAGATCTGATTACCCTAGAGCTGATATTTGCATGTGTCATGATTGAGGGCAGAAAAGATTACCAAAGGCTTTTTAATTAATCTTGGAACTGACAAGAAAATGCAGGATGCCAAATACCACCACACAGGATCACACAAGGAGTTGTAACTCTTTTTCTTCTCCCTCCTCCCTCTGCACCAGCTGCTGTCCTGGACAGACCTAGGCTTCTGGAGCTGGAACACTTCCTGGTGCTTTCCTGGGTAGATTCAGGCATGGGCCTGAAATTGGGAAACTTTGTAGGCTTTTTATAATAAAAGAATGCAATAGTATATATCTAAAATTAGATAGGAAAATAAATGTTTTAGAATAGGAAAAAATAATAAATTACAAATTTCACAAAGTAAAAAAATACTATCCACCTCACAAAATCCAAAAAACACTTTTAGATGAAATACCCAGCACATGTCTATATATACATTTTTCTCCTACATGTTTTTGCTTTATAAATGTTTTCATTATTAACTGAACAATGATTTTGTAAGAACTTTTCAAAAAAAGAAAATAATTCATTTTCTCTTATCATGATTAGTCATGCTAAATCATGTTTTCTATTATTGATAGTTGAGCAAAAATTCATTCAAATTCACTAGTTATTGATAATTACTTATAAAATCAAAGAACTGTGGTCAATTTGGGAAAGAATTCTTCAAATTTCTTTCTTATAAAAACAGAAAAGTTTCAGGACATTTCAAATTTTCTACTGTGTGACTGATCTTAGTCATTAAATTGACATCACTTATTTAGCAGTTAATTATCAGTGTGCTTATAGCAATGGCATATGATTAGTTTTCATTATCTTCTTTGTTATTATTTCACATCAAATCAACAAGTATGATGGATAAAAGTGGTCACAATTTTTTCCTTTTTATTCATCCATCTGTTTTCATAGCATCTCTCTCTGCTTTAGGTAACTGAACCTAACTACAGCACTTACTTTGATGGACTATTACCAAATACGGTCTAAGCTAAGGCCAGAAAGGCACTTCAATTTGAGGCTAGCTATTATTAGAAACACTGAAACTATCATCCTAAGAATAAGCCCTGACCTGTCTTCTGAATAATGAGAGACTGTGGCCCATTCACTCTGTCATTTCTGTTGACTGTTCACCTGCCACCAAACCTATAAGGGATGGTGTATCAGATAACCAGTCTTTAGGTAATCCCACCCACCCAGCTGACTGCAGACACATGAGTGAGATCAGCCAAGACCAGGACAGCAGAAGAACAGCCCAACTGAGCCCATCCTAAAATCACCAACATGATGAATGCTGAGTTCAATAAATTGGTTTTAAAATAGAGGTTGGCAAGAATTCAGTATATTAGACTTTCTGGGCCACCTGTGGTCTCTGTTGTTGTTCATTGTCTTCTTCTTCCTTCTCTTCTTTTTTCTTCTTTCTTCTTCTTCAACACATATTTAAAAATGTAAAATTGTTCTTAGTTCGCAGGATGTACAAAAATAGGCTGTGGGCCAGATTTGGCCTATAGAGTATATAAGCCATTAGGTTTGGGGAATTATAATACAGCAAGCAAGAGCTCATTTATACAGCAACAAATTTAAATATTTTCCCAAATGTATTCATATAATTCATTTATCTTCATTGTTAGATTCAAACTAATCTCAGGATTTGATCATTTCTTCTATTCAAAATTCGTCTCTTCAACTTAATAAATTGCTTCTTTTGATATGTCAAATTCCCTTCTTAAGATCAGAATAATTTCTATTGATTTCATTCCTCATCCTTATCCCTTATATGACATAACCTATTATTTTTATATTAACATTTTCTCAAATCATTTGATGATAAAATTAAAAGTGAAAAAGAAGATACTCTTCATATATGTCCAAATCAGGAATCTGTAACTTCTCATTTGTTTTAATTGAATATTCCAAACTATCTTTCCAAATAGCAGTTATAATAATGTCTTTGAGCTTTTGTGATTTTTTTTGAATAATTTTACACCTTATTTTTTCAAAATCTTTAAGAAATATAACTTAGAGGTTTTATTTTTAAAAATTATATACATACATATTTTAAGCTTTGAAAATATTTTACACAACTATTAAATGGGAAAATATCCCATAAACTATTGAGTGGAAAAATATTCCATAGACCAACTCCTTTCTATCTGCAATTTAAACTTTGTTTCTTCTCCATGGGATATGTCAGTTATGGTAAAACATGTACCTTCATTTTTTTTAAGTGATTAGGTGCAGTGAATGGCAAGACTATTCCCAAAAGCCATTTCCAAACTTGTAAAATATCAATAAGTTAACTGTTCATGGATCTGTCTACATCACACAAAAATACATACGAACAAAGCAAACAAATGTCTTTCAAATTTAAGTTCCATTTAGACACAATCCAAAAATGCTCATGTTCACTCCAATATCACCTAAAAAAAGGAAGTGTGAGGGAGAGAAAATCACAGTAGTGCGCGTGTGCGCAAATACGCGCACACATACACTATATATATATTTCAGTGTTAGTATCTTCACTGTAAATCTACCTTTGTTAACTTTCAGAACATTGTAATCACATGAAAGGAAGCAAGCACAGGCTCAAGTGGGTGAGACACTTATTGCCCAATTCCATTAAGAGATAGATTTTTATCTTTAAAAATGGCAGACTTCTACCTGAATTCTCAAGCAGCAAATGGATTTTTTTCAGAATTTGCCTAGCCTATTTATGCACCACAGTCTCCATGTCAGACATTCTCAAGTACAGCTAAATATTTCCATGAGATTTCCCCCCACTTCTCATATGATATATGCTACATTTTTAGCTTCAAAGTATCAACTTTTTAAATTAGCATTTTAACACATCCTTGGAGCCACCCATCAATTCTATCTGGTATCTGTTTGTAACATTGGTCACAGATGACACAAATGGTTATGTTTTTGTGAAACTATTCCCACAATTTAAAGACTATTATTTACCAAAAACTTGTTATTGGTCAACAATGTGAAAATGTTTTCCCTTGGCCAGGTTAATTTAAAACAGTGTTGTGGTTTGGGAAAAAAAAAAAAAAAAACGTTTCCATGAGATTTTCCTTATCTCTGTTTCCCATCTGGCTTGCTGTTATAAACATTTAATCTAGTGTTTGCTGCCAATGTTTCCCAGAAAGCCTTACAATTGCTTGGAATTTGTATGAACAGTTCCAGTCTGGTGCACAATTAGGGATGCACTATAAAATTTTCATTGCTTGATTTAGTTGAAATTATAAGATGGATAGGGAACAATAACACCCATGGTTGTAGACCATAAAAATGACTACTAGAAATTTGCAAATAATAATAATAGCAATAGATTAAAATTTGATATGTAGTTATAAGCCCTTACACAAAGAAATCTTACATCCAAATGTAGACATAGAATGTTTAATTAGACTTTATATGTGGAAAAAAATAACTTGATGTTTAAAATTTACAGAGTTCAAGAGTTTGGGGGAAAAGTAGGCTTGTGGCCCTGTGCTTTCTCAAGTAAATTGGCTTTAGTTTAAATCTTTATTGACTCCTGTAAGAAGCAATATTTTTCTCTGGTTCTTTATACCCAAGGAAACAGAGAGGCAACTAAATAGTGACAAAAGGCAATTAGTATCAATGTCCTGCCAAGATTTGGCTGATTGATCCAATTGGCATTCTTAATTTCTGAAATAAGCTAATTGTGCAAAATCTTTCTAAAGGACTTCTTGTTGTGCAGTGGACTATAATTTCCATGGTTTCTATAGTTCTTGAGGCTCCCAAATTGCTGTACCATTGGGTATGCCATCAGAGTATATCCATTAATTTAAGAGAATGGTAGTTGTTCTGTGCCAGTTAGTGTCTGTGAGTGTTTGTGTTGCCAACATCTAATTGAAAAGTATACAGTCCCACGCTTGTACTTCAAATGTTTCAGCTCTGTGGGTATATAAAATTAAAAGAATAACACTGCTGGGCTCTTGGCCTAAAAATGAACTTGAGTGGAAAATCCAGGTGAAATGTAGATAACACAAATGAAGGTAAACTGGGATTTCTGAAACACTTTTGCTATGGAAGGCCTGCTGTGAGAGGACCCATGTGTGGAGTGAGAAAATGCATTAGCTCTTAAGAGCCTACTAGGGCTGAAAAGTCAATGGCACAACAAGCCAATGTCAGATCCAGAGTGGGATCCATCTGTTTATTCTATCTAGCTTATCTATCTATCTATCTATCTATCTATCTATCTTCTATCCATCATCTATCCATCATCTATCCATTCATCTATCATGTCCATCTGCCAATCCACCAATCTCATTATTTCTGACCTACCTAATGCATGGAGATATTCAGCTGTTCCACTGACCCACCTGCAGGTGAGAGGATGCAGAAGAAATTCACTGGCCAGTCAAGGGAATGAAGAATCCCCAGAGTAAGATGACTCTGAATTTGTAATGGAACCTGGAGGAATATTGTAGTCAGATTTTAGTTCAAGAGGTTATTCTAATTCTAAACTTTCAAAGTCCTTAAATTTAGGATGCAAAAAACCTTTCCAAAATTCAATACAAAGTAAATACTGCTACTTCATATCAGACCCTGCTGGCCCATTACCTGTATTTCTATTGCACAATTCTCTCCAAGGGCATTTGAATATCCCCAAACTGGCATACACAAATTGGGTAGTTTTATACTAACTAACTATTGGAATAAAAGCAGTACATCCTATAGAAATTCTGCCTTGATTATATTGATTAGAATCAGAATGACATGATTTTCTCTTTGTTTAATTTTAAGCAATAAGGAAAGACACATTGTGAGAAGTTACACAGTCCTGATTCTGCTACTTAATACTTACTCAATATCAAAAAATTCATGTCAATAATTTACAATTTTGTGAACCTCAGCCTTCATCAGAAAATTGGGCCTAATAGTTCTACCCTATTGTATAGATTATCTTAACAAACTAATAATAATTACTTTCATCTCTCCAGATTAATTGTATGGAGAAGTGTATGGATAACAGCTCGATTTCCTTCTTTTTATTTTAATTTTAACCCCATGCTTTGGTGTTAGGCAATTCTGTCAGTGTGTTAACTGTAAAACAGGAGTTAGACTATTCTTATTCTCATAGGCAAAATAATAGTAATAATGTTTACATTCAAGATTTGTTAGAATTATTAAACAAGATTTTTTATGTATACATATTGTGTGTGCTTAAAAATAATAAAATTATTATTGTTGATTATTTATCATATGAGTAATAGTGTAAACACACAAATCAGCAATGTATTTTAAAAAGAATATACATTTTTGGTTCAGGGAATAAAATATCTGCCATCTTTTTGATAAAATAGTAAAATTTGCCATATATTATCCAGAGAACTTGTTGGGACTGTCAACATTTTAGACACATCTAAAAATAGCTTTAAAACTTAGAAAATAGTATGACTGACATTGCAAATGACTGGATCAGAAATCTCAGGCTAATTTCTAATCTTCTTTTCACCCTTGAAAATGTCTACTCTCCAAAGTGGCATGTTTGGCCCCGGTCAGAGACATGGGCCTCACCTATGTGAGTAACTACACAATTTCAGGTTTTCTTTCCCTTTCCTTCACTTCCTGTAGATTCACTGGACTGCCAGTGAGGAAGAAAGTTGAAGTATGAGAAACCACAAAAATGTTTTAAATCCATTTATATGAAGCTCTTGAGATTTACTTGGTGATGAAGATAACCACAGAATAAGGACAACATTATGAAGGTTTTCAAGCCCAAACTTGTCCACAGTGTACTGTGAGTGTATTTTAATGTTTCCTCTCAAGTTTCCTTTTGAATGAAAAGAAACTATAACCTAGACAGTGGGCATCAGAAAGCCCCGAAATTTCCTTGCATTATAATAAACTTCTTCAGGAAGCATTGCCAAGTTGTAGAAATCTGTATTGCAAAGTGGTGTCTATGACTTTAAATGTGAGCTGTATGCAGTGTTAGACTAATCAGTCATTAATTCTACCCCTCCGAAAATGTAGAAGAATCTAAAGTAACAGCGAGTACCTGTTCTCAAAAGAAAAAAAACCTACTTATACAATTGCCTCATAGAAGATGCCCATTAGCACTTTTGAATTCACTGCCCTGGGGAATAGCATATATAAATCCCTGAAAGGATTTTGGAGTGACACCTCTAAGATATCCTGGGAGGAACTCTTTCTGGGTCTATTCCAGTTTGCACTTGATCTCAATTACCAATTTCCAACCGTGAGCAAACTGCATAACCTCCCTTCAACTCAACTTTTCAATTGTATAACAGGACCCATAATATTTGTAACCTAACTCCACAAACAGGATGCTGTAAAAATGATTACAGCAATGTTTCCAGGATGCTGGGAGGTCTGGGATTAACATGCTGAAATGTGGCACAAAGTTAAGTCTTAATCAGTTGTGCATATAGGTGAGTATGGGTTCTAGTTTTGTGTAGGCAGCATCTGAACTTCAATCTACTCCAGCTCTGAAAGTCTGTGTTTTCTACAATACACAATTCAGTTTTGCTGTGTACTCACAGCCTATCTTATCTTTAGTGATGTAGACTATTCTTGCACCCCTGTATCTCTCTACCATCTATTGTCCCTGGCTCTTAAAATGCCCCAAACCTTTCATTCTTTACTTTTTAGTACTGTTTTGTTATATTTGTCCTTGGTTAGTAAAAGAAAAAAAGATAAAAATATTTCTAAGTATATGTAGCTTTAATGCCACTTAAAAATGTAAACTCAAAAGGGAAAATGAAGGATAGCAATGGGATTTAACAGTATTTAAAGGTCAATGCTATTTAAGCCACATTGTATTAATTTGATCCTTAGAAGAAATTTGATGACAATCACTAGATCAAGTTAGGAAGTTATTTAATGCTAATGCCTGTTTATAGGATTTCAGGATAAAGGAATATTCATTGGTTTCCTGTTTTAGTAACATCCCGAGACAGACCTACTTGAAATCTCCTCTTTAATCAAAAGTAATCATGATACCTCTCTTTCTTTAGCTCACATCTTTGCTTCCGTCTTGCATGCTCATGTCCCAACACAAGCACACAGACATTCCCATGGAAATAGTTATTAGCCAGGGACAGGTTATTAAAATTGAACAGATAATGTCAAGATGTAGCTGCCAAGAAGTATCATCATTTACAGAGCATCCCTTATTGGATTTCTCAGTGCCCCTAAAATTCACAGGCTACTCATTCCCTAGGTAAGAAATTAAAGAGTGTCAAGATAAAAACATTTGTAAATGAGTTAACACTTGTATCTCAGAGGTCCAGGTTATGAGAGAAGATATAGATCAGTCTTGATGAAGGGAGGTGGAGGGATATGTGTATAGAATAGGATGTTAGTAAGTAGAAGATCAGAGGTGCATATATATAAAGAAAAAAGAGCTCCTGGGCAATAATTAATTAACAAGATAGCACTATGTATGCAGAATTGATGATGTAAGTTCAAAGACAATTGGAGAATCCCATCATTTGTTGTAACAGGGCTCAATATTATGTCGCATGTAAAAGCTGAGGAAAGACAAATATACCATGGCAAAGAGATGACTCACAAGGATTCTAATAACTTAATTCAAATATCTTTAGGGATTTCTATCACTGGGATGCTTAACTTAAGACTAGATGACAGTTGATGTGACTGCCATAGAAGAAACTAAAGCACCATAGATGTTGAGTTGGACCAAACACATGGAGAAAGTTTTTTTTGGACTATAATTCTATGGCTTCATAAACTTTTTGAAGACTGGTTATCCTATGAATACTTACATTGGAAGGTGAATTGGAAATCACATTTATCAAGAGTTTTGTATTCTGTATTTGACTTTATTTAAATGTCTGCATAATTTTTAAGAAGCCAAGGATGAGTTTTAGAAAGCAATTGAAAATTTGAAACAAATTCTAGGATTCACACAGGGCCAAGAATAGCTTATGTCCTACCAGCCACTGTTAAAGCCTCATAATATGAAGGCATCAAGTAGAGTCTACAGATTAGTACTATCTTAGTTCTGGTGCTACATTGCCTCTAACTCAAGGCTGCTCTGAATGTGCCCTAACAAAGTTCAAAACAAAAGACTTGAAAGAATGCAACTGATCCTAAATTGACTTTACACCAGAACAAAATCCAACATGATTTCAAGGGACAGAACCAAACCCAGTAAACAGCAAAAACAAAACAAAAAAAAATCACAATATCTATCATTCAATAAAAATAAAGCTTTTGCAAAGGAAGAAAATTGATTCAAAACCAGAAGAAAAAAATAAAACAATAGAAGCAGATCTCAAAGAGCAGAGATGACAGAATTAGGAGACAAAGACATTGAAATGGCCTTATAAATATATTTAATGGATTTAAGGAAATCAATGCATAAAATAAGCATCATAAGAAAAGAAATGGAAAATATTTTCAAAGGTTGAAATGAAAATTTTAGAGCTGGAATACTTGAAATGTGAAAATACAAACAAACAAAAACACTAAATGGGATTAAAATCAGATTAGCCACTGTAAAAGATAAGGTTGGTGATCTTAAAGATATAAAAATATAATGATTCACAGAAAGAAAAAAGGAAAATAAAAGATCAGAGTATCAATGACCTGAGAGTATATAAAATAGCTTAACATTTGTATAATAATATTCCAGAAGGGGGAGATGAAGAAAAAATACTAGAAGAAAAACATTTGGCAAAACATTTTCCAAGTTTAATGAAAGCTATAATACTAACTCCAATGACTTGAATAATTTGCTATCCTCCTCTCAACACATGCACCAAAGTTGAGTCCATCTTAATCCTGATTGTGACCTTACTTACAAACAGAAAATTTGTAATGTAGTTAATCAAGATGAGATCATTCTGGATTAGGCTATCTAATTCAATTACCTGTGTTTTTATAAAGATAGAAAAAATTGGACATATATTCAGGTATGAAGGCCATATGAAAGCAGAGGGAGAAACTGGAGTGACTCAAGGCAACCACCTGAACCTAGACAAAGCAAGGAGGGACACTTCCCTAGGCCTTTCAGGGGGGAGTTGGTCATGCTGACACCCTGAGTTTAAATTTCTTTGCCCTGTCACTGTGAGATAATAAATTTATGTTGTTTTAAACCACCCAAATTCTGACAATTTGTTACAGTGTCTCTAGGAAACTACTAACTCACAAACCCAAGAAACTCAATTAACCCCAAGAAAAAGTAAACAATGAAAAGTCATGCTGAGAGCTAGCCTAACTACTTCAAAAATGAAAGTATTATGAAAAAGGCACACAGGACCCAACCTAGAAGACCTCTAAAATGTCAGAGTTTTAATGATTTGAACAAAATTACAAATTATGTAGTTTTAGATTATAAGCCAAAGTATAACTTAAGTAGTCATAAGTCACCAATATAAATAAATGATTTAATAAATAATTAAATGGGGTAGATTAGGCATATCTGGTATACAGAAAAATTTCCAGTAATTTATGTACATCCTACTCCCTACAAGTATTCAACTATCTCTAAATATTGCCTATGCTTAGTGACTTGCTTCTAAAGAGTTTTGAAAGCTGTATGTGTGGTGTGGGTGTAGGAGATAATTTTATAGTAGAGAAACCAAGCAACCACTATTTTAACCAGGTTATGAATATTAACATCATTAGGAATAGGGCATTTCCATGGCACATACCCTTGATATGATATAACAATGGCACATCACCTCTGTGATCTTCCTCCCCAAAGAACATCAGCCCAATCTAATAAAGACATTATACAA